>NW_027423761.1:1867500-2055000 GCF_013202065.1 Cotesia typhae
CATTAAAAATCAATGATAATTAAAGGGCTTGACTGTGGAAAGAAAAAAAAAACAACGAACGAAAACCAGCAGAATTGATGATGTTTTAAAAATAACATTTTTAAAAGTATAATCTTTACCAACTAAAAATTTCTGTGAGAACACCTGAGTAATTATCACTCCTAAACAAAATGTACTTGAGAGAATATTATGACAATTGCTAACACGGGACACTCTGAAACATTTAGATGGAAAAAAACTGTTATAAATGCTACAGAAGGAAGTCTCGAGGATATTTTTTTTCTCGACTGCAACAGTGAGTACCGCCCGTAAGTAATGTACAGTCTTACTCCTTCTACAGGATTTTTCCGTGATAATACTAGTACTATGGAGTTACAATCTGGGATTACTTTTGTGACTGGATTCAGGAATAAATTCACACTACCTCAACCTGTACCAAAACATTACAATTCGATGATTAGAAAATTGACGAATTTCTTACATCATTTAGCGTGCATTGAAAAAAAATTTCTTCATTCAAGAAAAATATTTATTTAAATATTCGTGACAGTAAATACAAAAAATCTATTAATTTTAGTATCGATAAAAAACTCAACAAAGTAATAAGAAGTTCATATTTACAGGTGCCATTTAAGAATTATTACTTTTATGTAAACACGATTTACACAAAATTATCATTAATATCATTTGCATGCTTCTTGCAGGAATTTACACTACCTTTATTCTGGTTTCTTATCTAAGATTCAATTTCAAATTTTATTTTCTGCCACAATTTTTGGAATTCTTCATGTATAAGTTGTAATAAGAAAAAAAATTTTTTTGAAACGTTCGTTTTGCTTCTATTTACATTAAATCTTTTTATCGTTCAACTTATCGCAGGCAAACTATGTTTCGTTTTTGTGATCACAATTACTTTTTACACTCTGTAAGTTGTGCGAAAAATCGTTCACTGGAGTTTACTCAATACAACGTTGGATTTCTCATTTAACATTTGTTAAAATAATATTCTTGACTTTCGAACAGAATTTGTAGGAAAAAAATCGTATTTTTTATATTGATAATTCCTTGGGATTCTTGATAGTTACTTATAACGGAATCAAAGATAATGATGTGTTTCTATCCCTTGGGACTCACAAATTTTTATGTAATCCTAGCTGTTACCCGCCCGCTTCACTGGGGATTTTATAGAATTGTATTTTTAGATCTAAACTTGAAATTTAATTAGAGTATTGTTTTGACTTTCACAAATTCCAAATTTCATCGAATTAGCATATACCTTTTATCCGTGTAATTATTCCAGCTAATATTCATTGTAACTTTCAAAGTGCAATTGTTATAATGTTTGCGTGGCTTTTTTTTCAAAAATAAATAATAATTGACATGAAGAAAAAAATTTGAAATGAGAATTTGGAGTCTATAGGAGCTATAGCTTGGAAATTAAAAATTTTTAATGTTAACACCCACCTTCACAAACCCCTGTGAGATGAGCTATCGTAAAATTTGCCCATAGACTTTTTCTACATCTCTTACAGAAGATTCCTACCGAATTTAGAGTCGATAGGAGCTATAGTTTAAAAACGGGAATTTTTCATTATTAACGTCCCCGCAATCCTCTTTGGGGTAGAATATCGTAAAATTCATTCATAAATTATTTTTTCATCACTTACAGAAAATTCCTACAAAATATGGAGTCTGTAGGAGTTATAGCTTGAAAATTAAAAATTTTGATTGTTAATACCCACCCCCGCAACCCTCTGTGAGGTGAGATATCGTAAAATTCGTTTATAGACTTTTTCTACATCTCTTACAGAAGATTCCTACCAAATTTGGAGTCGATAAGAGCTATAGTTTAAAAACAGGAATTTTTTATTGTTAACGCCCCCGCAACCCCCCTTGTGAGTGGAAATTTGTAAAATCCGTTCTTAGCTGATCTCTACTCAGCGAAAGGAATATTCCTGCCAAATTTCAAGTCTCTAGGTTTTATAGTTCCAGAGATAGCGTGATGAGTCACTATATCTATAGAAAGTCTCCTTTATATATATAAGATAATGACCTGTCATAAGATCTTCGTGTTCAAATATTCGATAATGTACACCTTCTTTTAATTATTGATCACTCATAAATGGTTTCATCAAAATCAGCCAATAAAATTCTTTTCGATTTTTTTGAATGTCTTTAGATCTAGAACCCGATAAAACTCTTTTATTTGTTGCAATGGTCTAGAAAAATCTAATTTTTTCCATTCTATTCATTTAATGAGGTTAATAGTGCTTCAGAAGAGTTAATTAAGAATTAATATGAATGTTTCTAAAAGTGAAAAATATAAAAAATAACGCAGGTGCAACGAACTTGTTTTCAGTACAATAGATACTAATGTTATAAAGTAAAAATTTTCGTAATCCTTAAAATTGAGGTCGTACCGAATTTTCTACTCTAACCTACTGAAATACCGGGTGAACATAGCTTTCTCTAAAGTAGCCAGTAGAACAAGATATACAAGTGTAAGATGATCAATATGGATGCAGAAGTATCTCATTAACATCGCAGCAAAAAAAAAAAAAATAGCCACATATCATCAAAATATGTGAAGAAAAATTTTTAATCAATTGAGACAAAAAACTGATTATTATTAACTATAAATATTTTTATTGAACTTTTTTAATTTAGCTATGAAGTTCTATCGGTTATAAAGCTACAATTCGATTCTCAGTTAGAAATCTTTATAATTTTCGAAGTAATTAATATTTAAAAATTTTAAAAACTACTCTTTAAAAATATGAAAAGATACCTTTTTTAAAATGAGCTTCTCTATTAATAAATTTTCACCTTATAAATTGACTCTGTCATTGTGTAAAATTTTTCGAATGAAAAAAACTATGTTTGAGTGATTTTAACCCGAAAATCTGAATTATTTGGAGCAGAATAATGCTTACCCTATAAAAGGCTATTGCAGTAGAACTCAGAGAAACCGCTGAGGCTTAGATAGAAGTGCAAATTTATTGTAATGCTTAGATGACTCAATTTCAAAATCATTCAACGAATCCCGATGGTATTTATAAAATATTTTTTATGATCAAAGAAAATATTATAGATTATACATTATAATTTTTTTTATATTATCCTATCACGAAATTAATTACTTGACTGGATTTTATTCCTACTTTGCATTATGTAATTTATCACTGAGACCTTATTATCCTTACACTTAACTGGCCACAGTGGGATTACGGTTACGGGCATAGGGATAATTAGTGAGGGTATAGTATGGAGATAGATACATTTGTATGGTTGCGCGGGCGTTAACGCAATTCCAACTAGTTTTTTCTAGAATTTAATGTTTTTAGTAGTTTTGATAGCAATAAGTTTTTCGTTTCAAGACCCAAAAAAATAAGGATATGTTAGATGGAATAATTAAATTATATTTTAATGGCGGACTCTTCCCTAATTTCCTAATTCGATGTGATTCGTATAGAATAATTAATATTATAGAAATATTCGATAGTAAGGATTAGCATACACAGAAAAAAAGGTTTAATTGAGTCAAGAAAATATTTTTCTTCCTAATTATTTTCTTGAGCGAAAAAAAATTTTTTTTTGAAACAAGAAATTTCACTTAATCCAACAAAATTCATTCTCTTGCTTTAAGAAATACGTATCTTGATCCAAGAAAATTTATTTAAGTCAAGAAAATCTTCTTGTTTTGAGAAAATTCAGCCTCTTGCTCCAAAAAATTAAATATCTCGATAGAAGTAAATTTTCATTAATATTTTTATTGATTAACGTCAAATGGGAAGATCAAATAATATTGAATCATTTTGGATGATATTATAAACTCAATTAGTTTTTAATTTCGTCGCAAATATTAATAAGATAGAAATTTAACCTGTACTTAATTTAAGTCAATATATTAATCAATTTACTAGTGATATTTCAATTTTTCTCTTCGAGTAACCGGGTTGCCTTCGGAAAGTATGATACAAGTTTTATTTTGTCAAAAGTACAATTTGCCTACAGAGCACAAATTACTTGACCATTTTTAAAAACTTTTAAATTGCTTCTCCGATTTTTAGTGTTTACTTCAATTAAAATTTTTCTGTTTCAAGAATTTTGAAATGTTCAATTTATCGGCTGAACCAAATATAAATTTCAATCGACGTTAGTAACAATTACACAGAAAAAAAGGATTCCTTGAGCCAAAAAAGTATTTTTCTTCTTAATTATTTTCTTGAGCGAAAAAAAAATTTTTTTTTGACACAAGAAATTTCACTTATTCCAACAAATTAATTCTCTTGCTTTAAGAAATACGTATCTTGATTTAAGAAAATTTATTTGAGTCAAGAAAATCTTGTTTTGAGAAAATTTAGCCTCTTGCTCCAAAAAATTTTGTTCTTTTCCTGTCTTGAAAAAATTTCTCTTTTGCTCCAAAAAATTGAATATCTAGATAGAAGTAAATCCTTGTAATGAAAATAATGTGCACAATATTACTGATCTTTATTAAAAGTGTAGTTAAAAAGGCTATAGTAGTATTAATATAATATTAATAATTAACTTAATTAAAATCAGAAACTTAAAATAACTATTTTTCTTTACTTAAAAAGAATTTCGAATTAAAATATATAATAAATCAATTTTTTTCTCTGTAAAATAAAAAGTATAACTGTATATATAGTGTGCATTTACATATCGTATATTGTACATTAAGCAAAGCAAAAAGTTCACTTGTCGATAGTTACGACTGCCAAGTATTACAGTAACATTGTTAATAATTATCCTTCGAAACTATTCTGTCTCTAAGAACTATTGAACTTAAACAATTACTGCGAGTCCTATTTTGAGAGGTGCTTATTTTGCCCTCAATACCCGAGTTGAAATTTAAATCGTAGATTCAACGTATTGAACGTTAAAATCGTCATTTGAACGTAATAGACGTTAAAAACGTAGATATTGAACGTACCCAACGTATTGTAAATGTGAAAAGAACCAATAATGGGTGAAAATAAGTAATATTAAAACTACTTGCATAATTACACATGCTTGACACCTAAATAGACAAAAAAAAATTTTTTTCAGTTCTGTTAAGGAGATTTTACATTTTTAGCTTAAATTTACCATTTTTTGACGGAAATGCTCGGATAGAAAAAAAGATTCTTGATTTTTTTACTTGATATAATTAACTTAATAAAAAATCCCTTAACTGTGTACTATAAATTACTATGACATAAACTTAATAATAAATGAAGAACTGGCAATCAATCAATAAATGGTCATTGATCTTAAATATTTTAAATGAGTAATAAAGAAGCTTTGAATTATTTAAAAAAACAGTTTTTTCGAATCTTAAATGTTTCTTATTCTTCCGATTGCCAAATTAAACAATCTAAGTTTTGATGTCATATTTTTATTTAGAGGAATCGAAATCTTATGATATTGCACGACAGAAAGAGGAGAGTGGAACTTACCAAAAATGCCTTACGTAATTTATAAACGACCCCTTCCTCGAATATTACGTAACCGTATTGATTTTTCACATGTTTCAAACCCGACAAAAAAAAGTATTGAACTTAATTAATAAAAAGCATAATTATTTTTTCTGAGCTCATTAGAAAGACAAAAAAAATTTGAAAGGTCATCGATTTATTTTCACACGGAATTTTTTAAATAAAAATTTATTAGAAGCTATTAGAATTTTGTCATTTATCGGGTGGAAAAAGAGCTTTTAAAATGAAAATTGATCAATAAATTAAGAGCATACCTACCAGGTTTACCAGTGTTAATAAAATTTTATTGTAATTAATAATTTTTAAACGTTCCGTTTTTGCCTCGTTTCGTGTAATGGTAGTAGCGTCCAAGTACCATTAACACTATTACCATTATTCAATGAACATCATATACTCATGGGAGGCAATAAAAATTTCGGTTTGAATGTAATTTTGTTAGTTTTTTTTTTTTTTTTTATCCACATGCATGGGTTTGTGTTATTTATATGCATGTCACGGTGTTATTATTACTATATAAAATTGAAACTTCATAACTCGGTCGGCCTGGGACACGGTTCATTGTTGAATGTTATTGTAAAAAAAAAAACGAAAAAAGCAATGAAAAAAAAAAAAAAAAAACAGAAATGGAAACAAACTGTTGAACAGATTCGATATAGCAGATTGTGTTGGAATAAGCGCATGCTCAACGGTATTTTCCGGATGCGCGTTGGTCCATTCCGGACTACTCGTATTCAAGTTTGCAGCGAGTAAGCATGTATGTTGTATGTACATTGAAGGTGCGACAGGTTTCCGCGTGCACGTGGTGCAGCAGACAGCCGGTAGAGCATAACGTAAGAATTCTAACAATAAAATAGGAGATCACGTCTTTCAATAGCGTTAATTTCTGTTAAGCAACTATACGTGTACTGAAAGGTTTTGTAAAAGCAAAAAATAATTGCTACCAGCAATTTTACTAGTCTTTAGTTAAATTTATGTTTATATGAACATGCCCTTGAAATTCAAAATGTAAAACAAGTTAAAAAGTAATAAAACTTTATGATTGAATCATGTAGTAATTAAACGTGCACATTGTGGCATTATAAGAGCACGTAGAGGAAACAGATAGAAAGAGAAAAAAAAATTCATGATATACCACAAATGGCTGACAAAGGCTTATGTGATAAGAAAATGTTGTGAGCTCGTTTGTCAGTACCAGTTTCGAATTCACAGTAATGCAGAGATATAGCGTATTATGTTATAAGAAATAAAAAAAAAAAAAAAAACAATAAATTAAAAATAAAGAGAGAAAAAACTCAGTAGGAGTGCAATTAATAAGGGAGGGATAAGTAGCGTCGTCGCAGTGACGATTTAAAAGTATACTTTCGTCCATTTTAGTGGCCAAGAGTCGTATATTTAATACTTAAATATCTATACGTCGCGATCGGATGACTCAAGAAAAATTTTAACATTTAAAAAAATATTTTTCTTTTTTATTATTTTTTTTTTTATTTTATTATTTTCCTTTGTTTGCATTATATTTTTGAAGATGCATTTTATTTTCTTACATACATTATCGAGTATGTGCATGCACATACGTTCATACGTTTGTGTGCATGTACGTTCGTATATGAAACAGCATTTGCTGTAGGCTCCCTCATTTTTCTCATTCCCCTCGTCACTTGGTTCTCTTCCTACTCTTTACCCTCAGATTCGCCCTTGTGCTTATGAGAATATTCGTTATGACGAAACAACAACTCGAAATAAAATCTTAGTGTATGTACAGAATAAGGACAAGCATCACTGTCGACGAATGGAACTAAACCATTGTTGCTCGTTTATAGGGAGTTAATAAAGATATTACTTATTGGGTATTCTATTTTCATGAGTTTATATTTATAAAAATATCCACTGAAGAAAAATTTAGTTTTTCGAGATTACAATTGTCAGAAGTCAGCTGCTGCTTTTAGTTACATTTAGAATATAGATTTTCAGATTATATTAATTAAAAGAAATTACAATATTTTAAAAAATATAATAATAGATTTTTTGTTATACTCAAAAGTTCAACTTTTGAGCGCTGGGTGGCGTCCGTAAAGGAACTCTTTTCTAGAGACTACCATACCGTCTTTTTTTCACGGCCTAGGCCACGAAGTTTTACCCCCTCCTTTTTTTACGAACTTTTCGAGTACACCCAGACGAAATTGAGAGAGATTGTAAAAAAAAGTCACATTCTAGTGTACCGATCAATGATTTTGAGTAAATTTTAAACAGTTACTATTGAGTGGTGCTAATTATTTCTCTGCTGGCAGTTTATTATGAAGCGGACTTAATGTTAATAAAATAACAACCACGCCATAAATAAATATTAATAAAAAGATAATTAATATAAAATTAAGTTTTTTTGCCCTTGTGAAACTTCATAAAATTTAAATATATCATTGTTTGCCTCCTATCCCTCAAAAGTTAAACTTATAGAGCGATAATAACAAAAAATATTGTATGTTATTCGGCCATTTTGTGGCGATTTTGACAATGACTTTTTTTCGATATTCGCTTTAATGTTTGTGACGCGAATGTTCGAAAACGAGCATAAATTTCCGACCTCGGCTACGCCTCGGATGTTAAAATTGCGCCCGTTTCGAACCTTCCCGCCACAAACCTTAAGCTCATCTCGAAATATCGTCGCTGTCAGAAAACCGCCACTTCACGGCCTTGTGACATAAATATCTAAATTTGCAAGGAAAATAGTGCACAACTGCTTACTAGCCTGGATGATGTTAGACTGTCAAACTATCCCTTAAAATTACTTGGGCCTTTAATTTGCGTTTTTATTTTTAATTAAATATACAAGCCAGAACATTGTATCAAAAATGTGACGATATCATCGATTATTTATTATCTAAAAAAAGAAACTTGTCACGCACCTTCGATTTAACTTTTGATGTAAATTCAGCTACACATGTATTATCTATTGATCGGTTTTAATAAGTGTAAACTGACGTCGATGTCGGCAAACAATAAATAAACTGATGAGTGAAAAAAATATTAATTGCATTTGTATTATATTCACAATGAGATACTCACGATGTCGGAAACACAATGCATATGTTAATTACTTTGGAGTAACTTTAAACTTTATTTAAAAAATAGAAAAAAAACACTTATTTACCACGATATTTTTTTTTTTCGTTAAAAAGTAGCAAAATAAAAAAAAATTAAATTTATTGTATGTCATTAAAATCATAAATTAAAATAATTATTTAACAAAATTCACTGTTTCTAGTCTATTGTACTTGGATATTATTTTTTTAATAAAAGTTAATTAAAAATTTAACAATTCGCTTGTTCGCACTCAAAAATGTTGTAATTAAATTGAAAATAGTGATTTACCGCCGTCGGAAAGAAAAGCGCCAGCGCAAACTCGCAGAACAACGAAAACAAAGAGAACATCGTTGTTAGTCGTCAGCGTGCGCGGATATCATAACCGGGCTGTCTGGAGGGTTCACTTTTATATTAAACAACCTGTTGTTAATATTATATCAGCGAAAATAAAATACAAAATAGTACATTGACATTAGCCAGCATCATCAGGTAATCGTAGCAGTAAAGCAACACGATTAATACTTTAGATAATATATATTTAAACAAAACGAACTTGAACCGTGCACGAACACGAGGACAATGATGACGTTTGTGAGCACTGGTTCGTCAAGCGAAAAGCTTCTTATATTTTATTCACTTGGTAGTTTATTAATTTTCGATTAACCTTTCACTTTATCTAAAGTATTTTAAAATATTTAATAAATTAATTAATTAATAAATAAATTAATTAATATTTAAAAACTTTAAACACTTTGTCACTGTAGACGTTTATCACCAAAATTACAACAACTTCCTTGCTCTGGTTTTTCACGTTAATCACTTATTTTCCTTGAGTCGTCGAATTAATTAATTAATTAATTATTATTATGATTATTATTATTATTATTATTATTATTATTATTATTATTATTATTATTATTATTATTATTATTATTATTATTATTATTATTATTATTATTATTATTCTCTTGTCTCAAAATAACATTTTCCTCTTCCTCTATTGTAGGTTTTACTCTGTGAGGATATACTAAAGGAGGCCACAAAGATAAAAAGGGAGAGAGAGAGAGAAAGAAAAAAAAGAGAGAGAGAGAGGGAGAGTACTCAGGGCTCTCCTGACTGTTACGTCTAGATATGCGTTTGCGAGTTGCGTTGGGTCGCGCTGCGCTCCCGTAACTGTATCCGCGTCCGTCAGCGCAACTTTCGTGCTACAAGCGCCTCCATCTGAGCAACCCCACCACTAGTTACGTTTCCTCGCATCCCGCCAACCACCAACGATATGAGACTCACCACTACAGACTTTAATATAACTACTCGTGCGCCCTCCGCCGACGTTGACGTTGTACCAAACTATTCCCAATGCATTTTCGTCCTCATGCACATGCACATACACTATCCGCAATAATACTACTTCCATAAACGCTTACACCAGTCTTTTAAGTAGTAGACACCAATACTAATAATCGACTAGCCGGATTCGTTCATACCACTTTCAGTATGCAACATTCATTCTATCTTATGCACATACATACTTATATACTACTTACATATATACACTCCCGAATAAGAGATATTTGTATTATTGTATTAGTAGAATGCAACGCAGAAATTATCAATAAATTCAATTGAATTTTCAGCTCGGTAGTGCCAATCAGGAAAAATTACTTCAAGGTAAAATCAGTAAATCATTTTCTTTATTATAAATAAATAAATAAATAAATTCTTATTTTTTACTAACAATATATTTATTATTTTTTTCTTCTTTAGTTAAAATATATTTTTGTTTTTAGTTTTGTGCTCTGGTTGATATCATAATGGCACCAATCCGCTGAATAGATATACTTATATGACCATGACACTCTTAATAGAAGACAATTCGTTGCATTGTACTTTTTATATACTAATATGATTAAAAAATTCAACGCATCAACTAAAAATGGAGAAATAGTATCTGCATGCCTGCACTGATGTATTATTCTCATAAATTTTTTTTCTGCAACATAACTCCATCAGTAATCTTAGAACTCCAACATCAATGCGAAACTGATTAAGTAAATAAATTACTCTGCGCAACAGCTCCACCCAACTTTGAGGTCGTTATATCGATTTCTTCAGAAAATATTGAAGTGTCTAAATTTAAAAAGAACTTACAGTGGACTCATTTTAATAAATATTCCTGTAATTACTTTGTTTTTATTACAATTATTTTAACGATTTGATTTCTGTGGTTCTATCAAAAACTTCGTTCTTTATCATGCCAAGGTCGATGGAATTAAAAATTTTTCTGATAGTTAACAACTGTTGCGGTCTAGATTTGATTACTCAGAAGTTGACGGAGTAGCTTTAAGAATAAAATCTTTGACGTAAGAAGCTATTACTGCTTTGAATTTCGGTACAATCACGATACAATAATAAAAATTCGTTTTAAACATTTTTTTAAATTTTATTATCAAATTAATTTAAAAAAAAAAATTAACTTAAAAATTGTTATAATTTATATTCAATGGTATTATTGTTATTTATTATGAGTCAAATTACCTAAATCTTCCTAATTTCCCGATTTTGACTTAGTCGAAATTCAAACTTGAATTTTCCGCGCGTTTAATGCAATTCTTAGAAGACTGGCGTGTAAAACAATTAAATATTTTATAAAGACACTGACTTGTAACATATTTTTGTTCTACGTGTACAAACATATTTCTAGACTCTATATGGACTTAAATATTATCATGCAACGTTTAAGATGTAAATTTTGGTCACCAATTTTCTTCATGCAAAAATTTTGATTTTTTGATTAGTTGCATTATTTTAGTTCGAAATTTTCAATTATTGAAATTGATTCACTTCGAAAAGTTTTTGTTAATAGAACAATGAGAGAATTTTGAATCAAGAAAATCATTTTAAAAGATAGGTGGAAAATTTCTTGATTCAAGTAAATTGAAAGTACAAAAATTTCTCTACTTGATTCATCACCAGAAAATTCTTCAAAATTATTTTCTTTTTTCAAAAATTTATTTAAAAAATAAATTTTCTTTAGTGTAATAGAAAAATTAGCCTTAAAAAATCTTGAGATACACAGAAAAAAAATTTACTTGAATCAAGTAAATAATTTTGAAGAATTTCATCTTCTTGATTTGAGTAAAAAAATTCTTAAGCCAAAAAATTTTTATTGGTTTAAATAAATTTTACTTGGTTCAAGAATTTTTCGTCTTGGTCCAAGACAATGAAACTCTTTAAAATTATTTTCTTGGTTTAAGAATTTTTCTCTTGATTCAAATTAATCTTTTTTTTCTGTGTAGGAAAATCCTTTTCAAAAATTTGCTTGTGTCGAATTAAGTAAAGAAATTATTTGGAGTCCATTTTAGATCGCATATAAAGAAGTATAAATATATATGGCATATACAATGAGACGCAGCTAATAAAATTTAACTTGACTGAATCACTTGATCCAGTTCATATAATAATTGATAATCAAATTCTTGAAAATGATCTTCTTGGTTCAAAATTTTCTCTTTAATTAAGTGAAGTTTCTTCCCAGCGTCACAATATAACCATTCATAACTATATAAAATTAAAAAATACTGATTTTCACGTATTTGAACAGATTAAAAATTGCTAACATTCGAATGTGGTGTAAAAGAAAAAGACAGCAATTAAATAACTTCAAAACAGATAAGATAAAATATCACTTGAACTAAACCGAATTCGCAAAAATAAAAAATGGCAGTTTAATAGCACTTATAACCCAGAATAAAGATTAAATACCATCGTACAATGCTTTGCAAGCCCCCTTCCAACTGTAAATGTATCTCACTCGACGCAATAAACTAACTTTAAAATTAATGTATTTCAGAAAAGAGAACTTAAAGAAGTTTGCGCCATTGGGTTTGTGTGTAGCATAAAACCAATTCCCTATACTTGACATTACATTCTATGGCGGCCTTCTAAACTCTCCCCCTTATTTACTACACATCTAAGCATCAAGCCTTTCTCTTCTTGTTCGAGCGAACCAATGCCTAAGCCACGTCCCGAAAAATGTCCGCCCACGGCGATTGCGGAGGTGGATTTTCGAGGTCTTTTTACACTGTTGCAGTAATATCACGCATTCTCAAATATTTTAGATCCACCATTTTTGTTAAATTATTACACTTTCAAGCTGATGTCTTTTTTAAATAAAATTTTACACAAATAATAACAATAACTAATAAAATTTTGTAACGTATGACTAATAACTCAAAATCGACATATTCGATCTGTACATCAGACACACACATCAAAAATTTATCATTAATGATAATAGATATGTATTGATAATCTTGTATATAATAGTCATTGATAATGATTGCAATGTGTAGGTAATACTCGTGGTTTGGAACAGTGAATAAAAATTAATGAAAGGTTATTAAGTCGTAACAAAAGAAAGAACAATATGAACGTGATCGAATGACTCTATGGCGAGTTCATGGTATGATATCGTACAGCACAGTGTATAATAGTGAAGTTCTTATTCCGAAACAATATTAAATTGTTTGCAGGACGTATGTAAGAGAGAAAGACATATTGAATGAGTGTTAGCGGAGGGAAGAAATAGTCTTCATTGGGTATGTGTTTGGTATGCATGTGTTTGGTGAGGCTCGCGTGAGTTGCTCACCCAACTCGACATCCCGCAACACATGTGTGTATGTATACAACTTCTAGTGCGTGTGTCGAAGCCACGTGACGTCTAAATTCAGTCAGCCATTTTGGAGCATGATTCATTTGTTTAGAATGGGTCGGATAGAAGTGGAAGGCGGAGCCTCACAAAATCTTCAGGGGCATTAGAGCGATACAGTTTATAGATTAAACAGAAATATGGTATCCATTGATGTATACCTATGGCACATACTTGTCCGAGATACAGTTTTTAATTCCATCTTGTTTCTTCTGAATTTAAATAGGCAAAAAATTTTTATTCTCTAAAAAAATGTTTAATATTAATTCAATTATTTAACGACCATTTTATTCATGTACAGTCATATTTTGAATATTTATCTATCAAGGAAATATAAAATTATCATCATGAATTATTTATTCCGAATGATTAAATTATGCAAGTTTCGAAAAGAACAAGTATTATATATAAATATATAATATAAGCAATACTAAATGCATTGGTGACCCAAAAATTAACGATAAAAATACCAGCAATTTATTTATTCTTCTAGCATATCTAGAATGCGTGCACAGAAAGAAAAATTTCTTGACTGGAGAACAAAATTCTTAAAAGAAAATTTTTGGGTGCCTGAAGGAAGACCGAAGTAAAAATCCTCTAAATTAAAATACATGATAGTCTTGAAGTTAGTCAAAGGTTGAAACTCGCAAAAATCGGGCCACGATTCATTATTGGTTCAAATTTACACAGAAAAAAAATTAACTTGATTCAAGAGAAAAATTCTTGAACCAAGAATATAATTTTGAAGAGGGTAATTGTCTTGAATCAAGACTAAACATTTTTGAATTAAGTAAAATTTCCTTAAATCAAGAAAAATTTTCTTAAATCAAGAATTTTTCTATTCAAATCAAGAATATTGAGCTCTTCAAAAATATATACTTGATTCAAGAACATTTTTTTTTCTGTGTAGGCGCGCACCTTGAAAAAATTTTTCTCTTGATTATTTGATGCCCATTTTATATTATTTTACCGTGCAATTATATTGAATAAAAAAAAAAAAAAGATTCAATATTATTTGATCTTTCAATTTGACATTTTAGTCAATAAAAATATTAATGAGAATTTATTATCGAGATATTTAATTTTTTTGAGTAAAAGAGAAATTTTCTCAAGGCAAGAAAATTTATTTCAATCAAGAACAAAATTTTTTGTTGAATTTTCTCAAAAAAAGAAAATTTTCTTGACTCAAATAAATTTTCTTGAGTATTTTTTACAAGAGAATTAATTTTGTTGGAATAATTGAAATTTCTTATGTCAAAAAAAAATTTTTTTTCGCTCAAGAAAATAGAAAGAAAAATATTTTCTTGGTTCTTTTTTTGTGTGGATAAAACGACGCTTGTAAAATTTTGGAGTCCGGTTTCGGATAATAAAAATAATTGAAATGAATTTACTGTCGATTTCAAACGAAATAAAAACTCTCCAGCTCTCATTGTTTCATGTGTCTCAAGGTCATGCAGAGTAGGTCAACCAATTTACCGGTTATTTTTTGTTGATCTGCTGTTGGCCAGCACTTGCTAAAAAGGCTCGAAGCAAGTGGTGTATGCTCGTCGCCGAAAAATTGACTTATTCTGTCTTTCGTAATTTCCAAGGAACCTCCGACTGCATGGTTAATACTTTCATTGGTATATGCAATACTGCACAAGTAACGACCCCGGCATTCAACGGGTATCCAGCGTGTCGGAAAGGGAACGGACGCCGGCTGCAAAAAGGCCTTGACCGTATATCTCTGCTTATCGTATCAGCCGTGGTGCACTATATACAGCGTCACTGTGCGTCACATATACGCTAAGAACATTTGTTAAAAGACAAACTGCAGTTGTAATCATTAAATTTATTCTTCATTAAATAATATTATATTTAAAAAGGAATCTTTGTTGATGCTAATTTAAAGACTTAAACTTGATTTTAAATTTAAACTGAGAAAGTTAATGCTATCGAATTTCATTAAACGACAACAGAATAAGTTGAAAAAAATTTTTTTTAATTAAATTACAAGAATTTTATTGATTAAATTTTTAAGAAGTATTTAAACTTCTTTGCCATTCTTTGCTATGTAGACTGGAAAATTTGCTAATTTTACAGTCTACTTTAGAAAAAATAAATTTTAAGTCACTAAGAGAAAAAAGGAATGCACAAATTCAATTTTATGTTATAAGTATTAACAATAAAAATTTTTTCAAGCTTATAGACGGTAGAAGGAAGTTCTGGATAGCTGGTCTGCAAGGTCAGACAGAGTGTTGCTTTTCTAAGACAGTAGATGTTTCATGCTCTTGAATTTAAATGTACATAAATGATAAGAAAAGTATTCTTAAAAATCTCTTGCAATATATTGTTAAAAGAGTAATGTATATGTATCGTAAAAGTGAAAAAAAAAATATATATTTTTTTATTTTTTAAATATCAAATAATAGTATTTTTTTTTTTTTACTTTTCTAATATTTAAAAAAAAATTATTGCAAAAGCAACAGATTATCTTTATGGTAAATACAGCAATCTATAAATTTCGAATTTGATGGTTATTATGAATTTATATTCTAAAGCCAACATGGCCCTTGTGAAAATATTTCTCTGAAAAAACTGAGAATAATTTTTTATTCTATAAAGTACGAATAACAGTTCTTAAATGGTTACTTTTTTTTTTTAAATCTGAAAAAGTGTCACTATAATAGGTGAGAAAAAATTTAATTTGTCATAAAAATTCAAAGTAATTCTAAGATTAACTACACGGTAAAAAATTTTGCATCATTGCGTCAAAAAATTTTGTGTTAAATATTTAACATTTTCTTCTGTCGATTTAACAGAAAAAATGTTAAATTTACACATAAAAGTGTTAAATATTTAACACAAAAATTTTTAACACTAAGTTTTTTGACGCAATGAAGTAAAATTTTTTACTGTGTACTTTGAAATGCAATTTTGTAATATTATTTATGATGTAGTTTTTAAATCAATATTTTATTTCTGTGCAGAATGAATAAAACTTCATGTATATAAATTTTACAGTTATAAATTATAAATTTTCACTTTTTTCGAAATTTTTTTTCTATTAAGAAAATAAATAAATCGAACATTATTTAATCTTACACGAAAATTCGATCAAGATGATAAAAGAATCAAAAACAATAACAGATCTATATGAAAAAAAAAATTCACTTGAGCTAAGAAAAAATTTTTTTCCAAATTATTTTTTTGAGCAAAAAAAAATTTTTTTTTTATGAAAGAAATTTCACTTATTCCAAAAAAAATGAATTCTCTTGTTTTAGGAAATACGTTTCTTGATCCAAGAAAATTTATTTAAATCAAGAAAATCTTGTTGTTTTGAGAAAATTCAGCCTCTTGCTTCCAAAAATTTAGTTTTTGATAGAAGTAAATTTTCTTGTCTTGAGAAAATTTCTCTCTTGCTCAAAAAAATTAAATATTTTAATAGAAGTAAATTTTCATTAATATTTTTATTTATTAACATTTCAAATTGGAAGATCAAATAATATTAAATCATTTTTTTTATTCAATATGGATAATTTCACGCTAAAATTATATAAAATGAGTATCAAATATTCAAGAGAAAAATTTTCTGAAGGTGAGAACAATTTTTTTTTAGCTAAAGTAGGTGGCGCTGCTTCCCTAAAGTATCTAAAAATCTTAATCAAACATAAAAATTTATTGTATCAAGTATTTATGATAATTTGAATAAAAAACGAATTACTATCAAGAAAATTTTTTTTTTCGCTCAAGAAAGAAATTTGGAAGAAAAATATTTTCTTGGCTCAAATGAACCTTTTTTTCTGTGTAAGAACGGCGACGCTCTTAACTGGAGTATACTACTTCTTAATTGAGATACACAGAAAAAAAAAATTTCTTGAACCAAGAAAATTATAAGGAAAACTGAAGTTATTTTGGAGCAAGAAGAAATTTTTTTGGCTTAAAAAAATTTAACTTCGTTTAAAAAATTTTGTCTTCATTCAAGAAATTTTCAGTCTTTCTTAAAATTTTCTTGATTTAAGTAAATTTACGTTTGACTCAAGACTTTTTCTCTTTCTGTGTACAAGAACCATTTCTTGAATTAATAAAATGCTACACTTTTGGATCGAAAAGTTTTCTAATAATGAAATGAAGAATAAATTGTTTTCTAAACAAAAAAAGACTTTTATGTTTTAATAATAAATGAATTTGTTGAAAATTTTTTTAAATTTTATTTTTTAATTAAAGAAATCAAAATTTTTCTTAGAGTCCCTGATTCAAAAAGATAATTTGAAATGATTACCTTCAAGTTAATGGTATATCTATATAGTATTCAAATCAGATGCTTTTAAATCATTTCAAATTAGATTTCTTAATCAGGGATGACTTCCTTGCTAAAAAAAGTCTTCTAGATTTGGAAAAAACAATTTTGAATGAAAATTCGTAAGTTGTCTATCTAAATTTGTTTTTTTGTAAATAAAAAGATTATAAAAATGACCTTGACTTCCGTCAATCAACTTTTTAGAAAAGGAAGATTCGGCTTCCTAATTAGACACTAGTTTCTTTTCTAATATACATTCACTTATACGGTATTCCTCACAACGGCAAGATCTTGATGACTACAATTAAGTATTAGTTAGAACTTCCCCTTCCAGTGGTATATTTAATTAAGGTTTTGTCACATACTTTCCTAGTTGAGTTCGAGTGTGGTTATCTAAACTTCGACAAAGTTTCGGTTGCTTTTAATTGGCACTGATCAATCTTTTCCAATGTTCCGCTCAAATAAGGGCTTATCACATCTTTTCCTTGTCAAATTAAGTTCTGGTATTACAAACTATGTTAGGTCATAACTCTAGTATTCCAAATTTTGGCAATTCTTCGGTAACGGTTATTTACTAATGTTACTATCAGTTAAGAACTCCAATGATATTCTCGAGTTAGGTCTTGATTCTGATTATTTAACTTCCAACCAAGAAAACATTTTTCTTTCTATTTTATTGAGCGAAAAAAAATTTTTTTTGACCCAAGAAATTTCAATTATTCCAACAAAATTAATTCTCTTGCTTTAAGAAATACCCAAGAAAATTTATTTGAGTCAAGAAAATTTTCTTGTTCTGAGAAAATTCAGCCTCTTGCTCCAAAAAATTTAGTTCTTGATAGAAGTAAATTTTCTTGTCTTAAGAAAATTTCTCTTGCTCCAAAAAATTAAATATCTCGATACAAGTAAATTTTCATTAATATTTTTAGTGATTAAAATGTCAAATGGGAAGATCAAATAATATACTGGAAAAAAAAAAAAAAATTCTTAACTGGAGTGTAAATTTTCTTGGTTCAAGAAAATATCAAGGAAGATTAAAAATTTCTTGAATGAAGTCAAAGTCTCTTAAGAGACAAGATAAATTTCTTGAGCCAAAAAAATTTCTTCTTGCTCCAAAATAACTTTTGTTTTCCTTAAAATTTTCTTGGCGTAAGAAATTTGTTTTTTGTGTGTATTTAATAATTTTTTTTTCATTCAATATATATAATTGCACGCTAAAATAATATAAAATCAATATCAAATATTCAAGAGAAAAATTTTCTGGTGAGAAAATTTTTTTCTTAGCTGAAGTAGGTGGCGCTACTTCCCTAAAGTATCTAAAAATTTTGATCGAATATAAAAATTTATTGTATCAAGTATTTATGATAATTTGAATTAAGAAAAAATTACTTCCACCAAGAATAGAATTTCAAGAAAAATTTTCACTTTAGCCAACACAACTTCGGTCTTCCTTCAGGCAACCGAAATTTTTTTTTGAGCCAAGAATTTTGTTCTCCAGTCAAGAAATTTTTCTTTCTGTGCTTTTCTTTCTCACTTTGAGAAAATTTTTCTCTTGAATATTTGATACCTATTTTATATTATTTTAGCGGGCAATTTGACATATTGAATGAAAAAAAAATGATTTAATATTATTTGATCTTCTAATTTGCCATGTTAATCAATAAAATATTATTGAAAATTTACTTCTATCGAGATATTTAATTTTTTGGACCGAGAGAGAAATTTTCTTAAGACAAAAAAATTTACTTCTATCAAGAACTAAATTTTTTGGAGTAAGAGGCTGAATTTTTTTAAAACAAAAACATTTTTTTGACTTAAATAAATTTTCTTGGATCAAGATACGTATTTCTTAAAGCAAGAGAATTAATTTGTTGGAATAAGTGAAGTTTCTTGTGTCAAAAAAAAAATTTTTTTTTCGCTTAAGAAAGAAAGTAGGAAAAAAAATTCTTTTGTTGTATTACACTGAGAGAAAATTTTTTTTTGAAAAAAATGAGACATGTTTTAATAATAAATGAATTTGTTGAAAATTTTTTTTAAATTTAATTTTTTAATTGAAGAAATCAAAATTTTTCTCACAAAAAAATAATTAAGAAGAAAAATATTTTCTTGGCTCAATATAAGTGAACTTTTTTTTCTGTGTACCTGCGCGCTTCGCGCTTAAGGCATGCAATTTTTGTGTTAAATATTTAACACATTTTTTTGATAATTTAACACAATAAATATTAAATTTACACATTAAAGTGTTAAATATTTAATACAAAATCTTTTGACTTAAAATTTTTTATTGTGTACCTATGCTTACAATTAAGACCAACTTTTACGTGCTACTAAGCAGTTTCATGACCAATCATTACTCAGATATGTAGAGGGATGTTGTTGCACTAAGAAAAAGATCCAATAAAGCTAGAACATATATATTGAAGTTATCTTGAGAAAATGTTTGTGTACAGTAGTAAAACTGTATCTACTTGTTGCTCGTCAATCCTAGAAATTACTCTACCTACTACTATCGGTCTACGATCATTGAAAGAGGTTGAAAAACTCCGAGTACCACAGAGCAAAGGAGCGACGAGGCTAAGAGTAGTACTTTCAGCGTCGTTTTTCCTGCTTTTCAATGGCGCCGTGCCAACCACTCTAACGTTCATCTTGACGCCTGAAGATTAAAGCTACCGGGGTATATCAAAGAAACTCACACAAAAGTCTACTTGATTTTTTTGCATTATACAATTGTGCCGCATGAATGTTATTGTCATTGTAAAATTGTTTCATTTGACAAATTCATGTGTTTCATTATGGTCGCTAATAGATCATGTGTGTATTTTTGAAGGTAACTCGTCTTATTTCTTATATCGAATTAATTTGAAGATGCATTCGAATTTTCAACCGATGGAATTGAATCATAACAAAAGAAAAATAAAAATACTTCTTTGTATAATTTTTTAATTACAGATAGAACGATTCAATCACTTTTGCATCTCCTGGGCATTTCTAACTGGAGTCAATATTTTTTAACTTGAAAGGTTGCTCGACCGGAAGAACTACACTGAAAAAAAAAAATTCTTGATTGGACGGTAAATTTTCTTGGCTCAAGAAAATATTAAGGAAAATTGAAAATTTCTTGAATAAAGTCAAAGTTTCTTGAGCCAAGAAAATTTCTTCGTGCTCCGAAATAACTTTTGTCTTCCTTTGAATTTTCTTGGTGCGAGAAGTTTATTTTCTGTGTAGAGATGCAAGGCAGAGAACGCGTTCGTCAATTGACCAACTTGATAAATGACTATTGGTCATTTTTTAAATACAATGACGGCTATCACGCAATAAATTATTAATAAATTGACCTAATAATAAACGAAATTTATTTTGACGGTCATTTTACATCTAAATGATTTTTGAAAAAATTTCCCTATAAATGTTTCATATACTAAACATGGTTACGAATAAATGATTATTTATTAATAAATGTAGATTCTTACACTGAAAAAAAAGTCAACTTGAATCAAGAGAAAAATTCTTAATTCAAGAAAATGATTTTGAAGAGTTTTATTGTTTTGAATCAAGATAAAAATTCTTGAATCAAGTAAAATTTACTTGAACCAAGAAAATTTCTTAGGTTAAAATTTTTCTACTCAAATCAAGAAAATGAAATTCTTCAAAATTATTTTTTTGATTCAAGTTAATTTTTTTTTTGTGTGTATATAAAAAGTATCGTTACTTTGATACTAAATATGTTTGTGACTATGACCAAAAAAATAGTTAATTATCATTAAGGTAGTTGGGTCGTGCGAGCAAAATTTCAAAAATCCTTCCAAATTCATAGTATAAGTAATTAAATGCATAATGCACATCCTATAATATAAAATTGATGATTGAACCGAAAATTCTCTTTTTTTTTGTCCAGGCTTAAATCCGTTGTGGATGCACCGTATAATCTGAAGCTCATATCGTAAATTCAAGTGTATCGGATTTCTCACTTTGCACATAACGTATCGAACAAAATGTTTTGTAATTCCAACTGCGGAAGTATGACTAGAGCAAAAAAACATTGGATACATATTTTTATTTTATTTTTATCTATACGTTGAAAATTTTCTTTTTTAATTGTCTTCAAAATAACTAACAAAAATTTTCAGTTGCTGCCAAAAAAAATTTTTCTAATTTTTGGGAACTAAATGGGGTCCTAAAAAAAAGGAGAAAAAGAATATATTTTCCAAAGATAAAATAAATTAAAAAAAAAAAAAAATTACATTTTCTTATTAATGATTCTACTTAATAACATAGACAGGTGAATAAATCATGAATGATAAATATAAATAGTTGCTGCAACAGGACGCTGTCCTCTGGGAGCAACAGGACAAAATTCTGGAGCAGCAACAGGTTTTTACTTGCGGAAGCAACAGGACCAGTCCTATGGGAGCAACAGGACAACAGCATGTTGCAGCGCCATGATTGGATTGTGTCAGACCGATAAGTTATTATTATTACCAATGTTATTGTTATTATTGATTAAAACACCTTTTCTAATTAATGATTAAAATTTTTGTACCTGAAACTTCAGCTTACATATTTTTTTAATTTTCTATCTTGAAAATTACCAATCCAAGCTCAAAAATTCGAATTACATTTGTTTTCAAATTTTGGGCTTAGAAATTTGAAGTTAAACAAACAGTCAATAAATATCAATGTTCAATTAAAAAACAATTTTTTTTGTTCAATTATTGTTCTAACAAATCGCCAGTATGTTTTTGAAAACTATCAAAATTTATAATAAAATAAATCAATAATACACGACGAAAAAAACAGGGATTTGCATAGGAAAAATTTCTATGTTAACATAGAAATTTTTCCAATGTTAACATGAGAATTTTTTCTTCATTAACATGATAGAAATATTCATGTGACATAGAAAAAATTCATTTATCACTAAAATTTATGTAACTTAATTTAATAATTACAAATTTACATAACAATTTTCTCATTCGAGCAATTTCAGATATTTTAAAAGTAAAACAGTGATATATACTCGGTTTGTGATAAAAAAATTCGAGGAAATTTTTTTCAAATTTTGCTTTACATTTCGAAAAAATTAAAAATCCAGCAGATTACGGACGGTGTGGCTTAAATTGCCATAACTTTTTCAAAAATTGACTTATCGGGAAGTTTTTTTTTTTCAAAATTTTTTTTATTAAATCTTTTTGGGAAAAAATAGAAAAAAATTATTCGAACTTATCTTCATCGTTATTTTTTAGATTTTCCGAAAAAATTCCGAATTTCTTGATAATAAACATTTTAAATTTCTTTTTTCTTTCTTTCATATGAAACTTTGACATTTTCTACAATTATCCTGAAAATTTCAGAATGGTGTCTTTTCGATTTCTATTTTTTTTCAATTAAAAAAAAATTTTTTTCATGTCATAAATGAATTTTTCCTATGTCACATGAATATTTCTATCATGTTAATAACGAAAAAATTCTTATGTTACCATTGGAAAAATTACTATGTTAACATTTAAAAAATAGGAAAAACCCTTATGTTTTTTTCGCCGTGTAGAAGTTATATAATTTACATAGAATATTGCTTCATATAGATGCCACAAAGAAGTATATAAAATGACACTTTTTTTGATAAAAAAAATTGTAATTTTGAAAAACTTTTTGGCAGTCTAAAAATAATTTTTCTGTCAATATTAAAAATAAAATCCAAATTTTGAAAAAATTTTTTTTCGCCAGTCAGAAAAAAAATTTATTTGCTCAACTTTAATTTTTCTTTCTTAAAGATTTTTTATTAACAGTGGATCCCTACGATTGCAGCTTCATATTTCTCTCCTAGATAAATTTTGAAAGCAAACGAATTAAAAAAAAAAAACGCTGTGCTACATAATATATTTTTAAATTATCTATTGCAATAGCGTTATAGTCATGAGTGCAACGAAGATAGTACCGTTTCTTGCAGTGAGTGCGATACGAGAAAAAAAGGGGATTGGCTGTCAATATATTTTTTTTCTATATAAGTCACATTTTTTATCAATTAAGTATAAATATTTTTTTGTGAGAGAAATTTTAATTTTTTTCAAATCTAAGAAATGTCTATAATTATATCCCGTGTAAAAAAAATTGTCCTAAAAGAGTCATAAGCTTAGGATCCTAACAGTGGCACAATTTAGGACATTTTTATGACAAATTTATGACACCAAACCGAAATGAAATTTCGATTTTAGAAAAATGTTGTCGCAATTACTCAGAGAAAAAATATTGTAAAAAGTACTTTTATGACAACTTTTGGATACTTTTATGACAATTTTCGGACACCTATGACTATTTTAAGATACTTTTAGGACAATTTTAGGATACTTTTTTGTAATTAATTGTAATAAAAATTTGATACTTATAAAAAATACGTGTTGTTTATTATTATTACATAAAACTAGGATAGTTTTAAAATACTTTTTTGACAATTTTAGGACAATTTTATGACACCTATGACAATTTTAGAATACTTTTAGGACAATTTTAGGATACTTTTAGGATACATTTATGACCATTTTAGGACACTTATGACTATTTTAAGATACTTTTATGACAATTTTAGGATAATTTTAAAATACTTTTTTGACTATTTTATGACACTTATGACAATTTTAGAATACTTTTAGGACAATTTTAGGATACTTTTAGGACACTTTTATGACAATTTTAGGATAATTTTAGGACCCTTTTATGACAATTTTAGGAGACTTTAATGACAATTTTAAAATACCTTCATGAAAGATTTAGGAACATTTTCAGGACAATTTTATGACACTTGACAATCATAGGACATAAAATGTTTTTAGAAACGTATTTTTTATAAGTATCAAATTTTTATTACAATTAATTACAAAAAAGTATCCTAAAATTGTCCTAAAAATATCTTAAAATTGTCATAGTATTATTCTTATATTTTACATAAAAGTATCCTAAAATTGTCATAAAAGTACTTTTTACAATATTTTTTCTCTGAGTAATTACGACAATATTTTTCTAAAATCGAAATTTCATTTCGGTTTGGTGTTATAAATTTGTCATAAAAATGTCCTAAATTGTGTCACGTTTAGGATCCTAAACTTATGACTCATTTAGAACAATTTTTTTTTACACGGGATTTTAAAAAAGGAAATTTAAGTTTTAAATTCTTAAAATTTTTTAATATTTTGAAAAGTGTCACAATATTTTTTTCCGGCTTGTGAAGTGGTTAGGTTTTATTAGTGTCGAAAAATTCGATCATATAATCATCAGTAACAATCAATTATAAAAGAATCACATAACTCAATTTAAAATGCAAAGTATCTCCTCGCATACATGAATAATAAAATGTAAAATTGTAATAAAGCATTCATCTAAAAATAATAAAAACAAAATTATAAATTATTTCAGCAAATATTATTCCTTATCATCGACAGATTGTTGGTTTGTTTGACAACGGATGTAATTATTTCTCATCCAAAAACATTGACCCCTCATAAACTCATAACTCTCCACTGTTCCTGGGCGTGTGAAATTCTCTTGCTTCCTCCCTAATACAATGAGTAAATTCGGTCGTCGCCCTCTGCTATTTTTTTTTTTATTTGCTGTCCTCGTACACTGACCTGGGTTAACTTGCCATACAGTGTCGAGTATTAAGCCTTCAGTACTACTGACCCCCTCCCCAAATTCTCCATAACGTGCGTCACCCCTCTCTTTTGTCTGGCGACCAGCTGCATTACGGTTCTACCGCCAAACTACCGGGTACATGGTACATGTATTATATACAACATTGAAAGTCGAAACGGTCATATACCCGTGCTATGCATTCTTTGATGCAGAATGTTCAACGAAAGAGAATGGCTCGAGAGCAGGGCCACGGTCATTCCAAAATAACTACACTCTCTTTTTCTTCAATATCGCTTTTTCATATTATGTCGCTTCTCAAAAAAAATAAAAAAAATTATTCATGTTTTGCTTGAGGTTTTCTTTTAACAATACTGATTGTATTCATTATTATTACCATCACAATGAAATGCTAACGACACATTCACAATATACACACACTCGTTCATAATTTTTAAACAAGTCATCCATCAGTCGAAATAAGAAAATTATTATTTTAATTTTAAAATAAATTTTTTAATTAATTTTCAAGAATTTTTAAGAAAATTAATATTTTTTAAAAATTTCTCAAAATTAGAAAAAAAATTTTTAATAATTTTTTTTGGTCCAAAATAAACATAATAATTTTAAAAAAGAACTATTAGAATTTTATAAAAAAAATTTTTTTTATTATCGATAAATTTAAAAAAATAAATTTTTTTTTATGGTAAAATATTTATCAGCAGAAAATGATATACACCACAGTTACTAGCAACGATTACTTGCACACCAAGTGCTCATGAAACAAAGCTACTTCTGTCTTCTCTAATTTAAACGTTTAATGACTTATCCTTACGTAGTGATGTATTACACACATACATACAACCGAAAGTGTGTATTAATTTACTCGGTGGATAAATGTGCTCTGTATTTAAAATTGGTTTCTCTTCAATATTAAAACTACCAATAAAAATTAAAATTCAAGATAAAATATTAATATTTAATATTTTTAGATTGTGCATTTATTTTTTTTTTATCTTTAAATAAGATAAGTTAACATACAATATACATATATATATATATATATATATATATATATATATATATATATATATATATATATATATATATATATATATATATATTACTTTGTACTTGCATTTGCGGACTTTAGAAATAAAACAACCCTCCCTATTTGCACTCGAGCGAATCAGACCATGCAAGCGCATGAAAAACGACGGCGAATAAACATCGGCAAAGAAAATGAAGTATGGAGATGCTTTCAAACTGATTTCTCTACTTTTTGATTTTTTTTGCTTTTTATCCAGCTTTTTTTATTCCTGTATAAATGTTCCACCCTTCGATGATTATTCATTACGTGCACTTCGGAAAAAAAATTCTCGAATCAATAGCTACCTCTTTACTTAATGACTAATCATGAGACAGAAGAGGATAAACAGAGAAACAGAGCGGCTATATTTGCGTTGAATTTTATATACGTAAAAAAAATCATTTTATTTAAGTAATTTTTTTATTTTTCGTTCTATTAAAGACTTACCAAATGTCAGTGGAGTTATACAACTATTAAAAATTATTTTTTCATAGTATGAATATCCAAATAACCACTAAGTATTAAGCACTTCGTATGCACTTGGCTTGCACTCACACAGAAACTAAGTATCCAATAAAACGAGTTTAACTTTTTGTTTCAAAAAAACTTGTACTGATTTTTTAAAAATGATTTAAATG
The DNA here is from genome assembly GCF_013202065.1 of Cotesia typhae. NCBI lineage: Eukaryota > Metazoa > Arthropoda > Insecta > Hymenoptera > Braconidae > Cotesia > Cotesia typhae. Next base: position 1,894,412 of record NW_027423761.1, read on the forward strand.
TCATCATTTGACAGTTTTTCACTTAAATCACTAAAAATTTTCGTTGACAATTAACAAATGTAATTGGAAATAATTAATTAAAATAAAAAATTAATTATTGAATTTATTTCAACAACTTCGAATAACAAATAATTTAAAAAACTCCATTTGTTCGTTTCATTTGTAATGCACACATGTAAGTATACTGACCGTCTGCACGTTCTGTGCATCAAGATAACGCTCGCCGATTCACTAACCTACCTCACACACATCGAACGACGAACAAATGCGAGCGTAAGTATAGGGAAATGCAAAGCGGACTTGTCGGTGAAGAACTTGGTGTGGATCCCCACCTATCTTTTCTCTGCTGTCGTGTAAGTTTCGAGTCCATGAGCATGAAAACTATATATGTTATTACTATACTGCTATATAAATGAATTCTATTAAAGAGGGAAAATATGTATCTACTACAATTATTCCTACGGTAATTATTATTATTGAGGATTATCTGTTAAAAACATGGCTCTTTGTTTACGAAATAAAAAAAAATTTTTTTATGGAAAAAATTCAGTTTCATGGCCCACACAATACTTTTAAATATAAAATGACATTTGGAGTTTTTTAACAATCCTAGGTTTTTTTTTTTTTAAGTTATATCGAAATTAAAATTGTTGAAGGATTAAAATTTAAATGAATTTTTTGATTTAAATTATACTGAACTATTGTTTATTTTCACGCAAATGATGAGAAAAAATTTATTTTGAAAAAAAATTAGTAATTTAATAAAAAACAAATTTGTTGAAAATTTTAAACTGTTTTATTTTTTAGCTCAAAAAATCAAAATTTTTCTAGATTCAGGGAAAACATTGGGTGTAAATTTGCAAGCCGTCTGAATTTTTTTTTGTTTTTTTTTTTAATTAAAAAAAAAGTTTTTTCAAGAAAAGTTACTGTGAGAAAGTTTTTATTCTTTTAGCTAAAAATAAAATTTTTTTAAATTTGCAAAAAATTAATTCCTTGTCACAATAAAGCCCATTTTTTAAAAAATAAATTTGTTGTATCGGTGTAGAATACTGAAGAAATCTTAGAAATTGCTAAACTTTCGTGGACATATTTTATTAATGACTTGGTGTCAAAATAAAAATTTTGTTTTAACAACAAAAGTTCTAAAGCTAATTGAAAAATGTATTTTTATAATTCCCGTGTAAAAAAAAATCTAAATGTAACACAATTTGGGACAATTTTGGGACATCTTAGAAATAACCAGAATTTTTAAAAAGGTGCATTTAAGTAATTTGTCGTCAATTTTACGTATATTTTTGGAAATTTTCGGAATACTTCAATTTTATGACAATTTTACTACAATATTAAACGTTTATTAAATGATTTAAGAAAAAAAAATTTATTTTTGCACAGCTGTAGATTTGTTTAGAAATTGATGGATAAAACATTTATTGACCATTTTTGAGACAGTTTAAGTACAATTTGGGACATTTTTGGGACATTTCAAAAATATTTTTAGAACTTTTTAAAAATATTTTTAAGACAATTTTAAACGTTTTTTAAATGATTTTAATAAAGACAATTTATTTTTGCACGGTTATAGATTTATCGTAAGATTAATGGATGAAAATTTTTAAGACAATTTTGAGATAATTTTAGTACATTTTTGGGACTTTTTTGGAACAAATTTAGGATATTTTTATATCCTATATTTTATATCCTATTTTTATATCCTATATCCTAATAAATGTTTAAAACTGTAGTAAAATTGTCATAAAGTTGAAGTATTCTGAAAATTTTCAAAAATATACGTAAAATTGATGACAAATTACTTAAATGCACTATTTTTAAATTTCTGATTATTTCTAAGATGTCCCAAAATTGTCCTAAAAATATCCTAAATTGTGTCACGTTTGGATGTCCCAAATATTCTTGTAATAAATTAAAAGAAATCACAAAATGTAATTGTTTTCGGTTTAATCTACCAAAAAGTAAGATGAGTGCAAAACTAAACAATTACCAAAATTTAAATTTTACAATAATAATTTGTATTATAAAATAAATTAATGACTTTCATTATATGCAGTAGAATTGTAGACTACGAAAAAATACATCCCTTCGTTTGTTAAGAAAATTTTTAATTTCTTGGTAAAAAAAAAGTATTCAACAAAGCTATCATTTACAAGATAATCAACAACCAAAGTTGCTTTCATTTTTGATCTTAAGAATATTTTTTTTTCCTTCAGTACTTTGTATTTCACTGATTAAATTTTATCTAAATATTTTGTCTTATCTCAACATTGTCCGATTTTTCCGTGCATGTTACATGCACTCAAACACATATGAACTCCAGACCTGTAGATTGTAAATCAACAATTGAAAACTGTCAATTATTTTCGTTAAATTAGGATTAATAATACATAAATTTCAAAATATAATGGTATAAAATAATTTAAAATGTCAATAAATTTTTTCGGTTCGATTAAAATATATTTACAGAGCACAATTTTTAAATTTAAATCAGATTATGTACTTTAAATTAAAAAATTTAGAATTTGGGTGGAACGACCATCGGTTATCGAAACCGCAATATTTTATTCGAAATTGTTATAAGCATTATTGACTGAGCATAATTTATTGTCCATTATTATGAATTAACAGGTTGTTAAGAGAGAAAATATTGTTTTTGTGTGTGTCAGACAGTGTGCGCACAGAGTTGATATTCGAGAATTGACTTCCCGGTATGAAAATCAATGATTTAGAAAAATCAGGAATTTATTGGTTTCACTTCGGTTTTTGAAAATCGAGTTTTCACTAGATCTTCATGTTGTAAGGTCCTAAGAAGTTATTCTGACTACATTGTGTGTGTATATGTGTGTGTGTTTGTGTGTGAGAGAGAGATAAAAAGGGAGAGAGAGACACAGAGAGAGAGAGAGAGAGAGAGAGAGAGAGAGAGAGAGAGAGAGAGAGAGAGAGAGAGAGAGAGAGAGAGAGAGAGAGAGAGAGAGAGAGAGAGAGAGAGAGAGAGAGAGAGAGAGAGAGAGAGAGAGAGAGAGAGAGAGAGAGAGAGAGAGAGAGAGAGAGAGAGAGAGAGAGAGAGAGAGAGAGAGAGAGAGAGAGAGAGAGAGAGAGAGAGAGAGAGAGAGAGAGAGAGAGAGAGAGAGAGAGAGAGAGAGAGAGAGAGAGAGAGAGAGAGAGAGAGAGAGAGAGAGAGAGAGAGAGAGAGAGAGAGAGAGAGAGAGAGAGAGAGAGAGAGAGAGAGAGAGAGAGAGAGAGAGAGAGAGAGAGAGAGAGAGAGAGAGAGAGAGAGAGAGAGAGAGAGAGAGAGAGAGAGAGAGAGAGAGAGAGAGAGAGAGAGAGAGAGAGAGAGAGAGAGAGAGAGAGAGAGAGAGAGAGAGAGAGAGAGAGAGAGAGAGAGAGAGAGAGAGAGAGAGAGAGAGAGAGAGAGAGAGAGAGAGAGAGAGAGAGAGAGAGAGAGAGAGAGAGAGAGAGAGAGAGAGAGAGAGAGAGAGAGAGAGAGAGAGAGAGAGAGAGAGAGAGAGAGAGAGAGAGAGAGAGAGAGAGAGAGAGAGAGAGAGAGAGAGAGAGAGAGAGAGAGAGAGAGAGAGAGAGAGAGAGAGAGAGAGAGAGAGAGAGAGAGAGAGAGAGAGAGAGAGAGAGAGAGAGAGAGAGAGAGAGAGAGAGAGAGAGAGAGAGAGAGAGAGAGAGAGAGAGAGAGAGAGAGAGAGAGAGAGAGAGAGAGAGAGAGAGAGAGAGAGAGAGAGAGAGAGAGAGAGAGAGAGAGAGAGAGAGAGAGAGAGAGAGAGAGAGAGAGAGAGAGAGAGAGAGAGAGAGAGAGAGAGAGAGAGAGAGAGAGAGAGAGAGAGAGAGAGAGAGAGAGAGAGAGAGAGAGAGAGAGAGAGAGAGAGAGAGAGAGAGAGAGAGAGAGAGAGAGAGAGAGAGAGAGAGAGAGAGAGAGAGAGAGAGAGAGAGAGAGAGAGAGAGAGAGAGAGAGAGAGAGAGAGAGAGAGAGAGAGAGAGAGAGAGAGAGAGAGAGAGAGAGAGAGAGAGAGAGAGAGAGAGAGAGAGAGAGAGAGAGAGAGAGAGAGAGAGAGAGAGAGAGAGAGAGAGAGAGAGAGAGAGAGAGAGAGAGAGAGAGAGAGAGAGAGAGAGAGAGAGAGAGAGAGAGAGAGAGAGAGAGAGAGAGAGAGAGAGAGAGAGAGAGAGAGAGAGAGAGAGAGAGAGAGAGAGAGAGAGAGAGAGAGAGAGAGAGAGAGAGAGAGAGAGAGAGAGAGAGAGAGAGAGAGAGAGAGAGAGAGAGAGAGAGAGAGAGTATGTCGACTCCTTATATTTTATGGCTTGACTGATCGAAACGGGGTTGGCGGCATTCAAACGACAATTACTAGCGCAGTAATTGTTATTAATAATGAGGAATATTAAAAAAAAAAAAAAAAAAAAGTTAAACTTTGAAGAAAAATTTGGAAAATCCAAAAGTGTACGTCTCTTAATGCTCATTTATTTTTTAAGAAGAAAACAAATTTTGTAATTGATTTTTAAAAGAAAAAAAAAATAATCAAGTAATTGTTTAGAGTATTTTCTACTTTTTAACTTCCCGCTAAGAAAATTGAAAATTTTCGAAAATCGGGAAATTATTATTTTCACCCCGTTTTCCGAAAATCGAGTATTCATCAGATCTTGACGTTTTGAGGTCCTAGGAAGCTTCCCTGACTATTCTCGTGATGGTGTCTGTATGTATGTATGTATGTATGTTTGTAAACCTCGCATAACTTTTGAACGGCTTGACCGACTTGATCGCGATTGAAGTCATTTGAAAGTACTTGACCAAACTTAGACTTTGAATACAATTTGGATCGATTCCGACCGGTAGATTTTGAAGAATCTTAAAAAAACTACGAAAAAAATTTTTCTCAAATCAAGTTTTTTTTTAATAACTTTTAAACGGCTCTATCGATCAATTCCAAAAACTAATCAGCTCTTAACATCAAAAAACCACGTCGATTGCCACCAAGCCGGTCAAAATCGGTTGATTCGTTCGTGAGTTATCGTTGACGAAAGAAATCGAATAAAAGCATTTTTTTTTTTTTCGAATTACACAGAAACTTTTGGTCTTATCAATTTGTGTTTAAAAATGAATCATAGAATTTGAAAAACTGCGTCAAATGCCGCCAACTGCGTGAAAATCGGTTCATTCATTCAAAAGTTATTGCGGTTTGAAAATTCAAAAAATAGTGTTTTATTAAACTTCTATCAGTCTTTTGAGCTCGGAGAGCTCAAAACTACATCAAAATTATATTTTTGAGCTCGAAGAGCTCAAAAACATAATAAGTGCAATTTCGAGCGCTTAATTACGAAAGTAGCGGGAAGTTGCAGGGATGGCCTTTAGGGTCAACCGTTTTCCTAATTTTTTTTTAATTATTGGCGGTCTTTTTTATTATCATATGCTCACGCAGTCTAAAAAAATCTAGCTTGATGAAGTTGCGTCATAGTTTTCATGTGAGAAAAATAAGGAAATGGATCATGGTAAATTTGATAAAATTTATTTAAAAAAAAAGAAACTACGTAAACTAGACTTGATATGAAATAGAGCACTAGTTTATCAAATTCTGGAACTAATAAAACAAACTCGGTTTGGATGTATTAATTTTTTCGGTAGTTATAATGAGTTCATACAAAATCAGGGTACAGATGTTCAGACATTTACCTAAAATTTCTTTCAAAAAGTTTTTTTCTTCAAAGTAGAAACAAAATGATTTTTACAAACTATAAGGTAGATTGAGCAGATGGTTTTCTCGATGTGTGTCTCCTCATGTTATCGCATAATTGCAATATGGTCGCGATGGCATCATTTCAAAACCACAAAATTGCTTCAACTTGACATGTCAGGAATACAGCACTACATAAACCACTTCGCGCTATGGGGCGTGCAATAACAGATAATAATTTGAATGACAATAGCCTACTGCACTTGCAATAATTGGTTGGCTTACTGTGAAATTGTAATTTTTATTTTTAAAGTATTCATCTGTTATTATTTGATCATTTTATTCAAATTTACTGTTTTTGTAATAATATCAAACCTTAAAAAGTTAGAATAAATCTTAAATATATTTTACGCTACTTATTTTCATGTATTAGGCTGATTATTTAAATTCCATCGGAGATTGAGAATAGTCTGTTGACTAACGTTGAGTGCAGATTTTAAGGCTTAAAGAATTGAAGTAAGTAACCAGATGTTAGAGAGATTATTTTGTCAATCTCGTAAGTAAAATTAAAAACATGCGTATATTTATAGCTTGTTATCAAAATAATCTTCAACATATATTTTGGATACACTTGAGATTAAGATTTACTTGTCATTTTTTTATTGTTGATGAAAGTCTACGCGAAAAAATTAAGTTCTTTATCAGAAGTGAACAGAGGTTCATTTTTTAGTCCAAGAAATTTTCTTTCGCTCATCTCTCTCTGTTATATTGGTCCATATGTCCATATATGCCCTGTATTACACTCTGTTGATATTCAATACTCCAAAGTATGAACTAGTGTATCGTTAAGTGAGATAGCCACTGTAATGGTCGAAAAAATCGGCGATTTTCGGAAAGTTTTTTGACCGGGAAAAATAAATAAAATTTGGGATCAAGTTTCTTTATTCTAGTTAATCTACATTAAAAATGAATATCCCAAAGTTTCATTAAATATCAAATCTTTGCAAAGTTATTCTCAAAATACACACGGAAAAAAAATATCGCTCTCGGAGCAATATTGTAATGCTATAGTAGATACCCCCACTCAACCAACTGTTAGAAATTTACCAGAGCCATCTATTAGATCGTTCTGGCAGAAATACAGTAGTTGGCTAAAATAGCTAAGCCGGTGCGCTGGGAGAGCCATACGGGATTACTGTGAGGGGTAAATGCCTCGTTGAAGTCTCAGATTCTGCGCGCAGTCTTGTTTTTTGATACATTTTATCACCGCCAAAATTACTGTAATGATTTACTAGCAACCTGTAATTTATATGCGACTGTCGAGAGTTATGGATTATGATTAAAAAAAAAACTTTCGCTTATTAATTTTTTGTTCTTTCCAATAGAGACTAATAGTTTGGGTAGTTTTCAAATAAAGTTGAACATAATTAGTGCAATGACAGGAGAAAATCCGAATAATTCAATGAAAAATGTGGTGGAGCAAATTTATAGATCCAACAAATTATTTAAAACTCCTCCAAAAAATTTCTTAAAAAATTGACCATCACCAACAAATATATAAAACTTTGAAAATTCTTAAATTCTTTTGACAATTTTTTTTTTTAAATGGTCCATGAAAAATAAATAAATATTATCAAAAACTTGTTAATTTAATATGTAATCTATTTTATAATTTTTAATTACTTATTCTTTTTTATTTATCCGTATAATTTTTCAATAATAATTAATAAAAGATTGAATGGATAGAATAATAAAATTTTTTTTTATTAAATATAAAATATTAAATATTTAAATCGTTTTGTCTGGTAAAAGGGCTCTGTAAGAAAAATGTTGGTTAGCGATTTTAGCCAACTAACAGATCGCTCCAGTAGCCCTACAGTAGTGCTCTTGTAGGATTACACATTGCTACAGTAAGAATCTACGAGTAGGTATCTAACAGATGGTCTCAGTATCAATATTTTTTTCCGTATATGTTGGTGTGTGTGTGTGTGTGTATGTGTGTGTGTGTGTGTGTGTGTGTGTGTGTGTGTGTGTGTGTGTGTGTGATGCTTAAAAAGCTACGCCAAATACCTCCAACCGCGTAAAAATCGGTTTATTCATTCAAAAGTAATTGCGGTTTAAAAATTAAAAAATAGAATTTTATCAAACTTTAATCAGACTTTTGAGCTCGAAAACGTTATAAGTGCAATTTTAACTGCCCAGGTATAGAATTAGCGGGAAGTTACAGGATGGCCTTCAGAGTCAACCGTTTTTCTAATTTTTTTTTTGTCGCTCAAGAAAATAATTAGGAAGAAAAATATTTTCTTGGCTCAAGTGAACCTTTTTTTCTGTGTAGAACTCGAACGCTGGAGTTTCTGATTGTCAGCCCTGCAGTTTCCATCTATAGCCATATAGATACGTCGGAATTATGATTTAGTTTTCATTACAAGTAGCGCTAATAGTTTCCCGATTTTTTTTTTTTGACTAACTTAGCACTCCTCTATCGCCACTAAGCGTCAAAGCTTCGGCTCTTAGTGGGGGGGAGGGTGTAGTCAAGGAAACTTTCTTGGTGTAAGAAAATTCATTCTTGTCATAAGAGAGTATCATCTCGGGGCAAAAAAGTAACATTTTTGGTTGGAGCATAAAAATTCTTGTATTAAATAAATTTTATTCTTCATTTCAGAAATTTTGATTTTATAGAAAAAAATTATTTTAGTTCACTCAAGAATTTTTTGGTGTTCCTTAACGACATTGAAAATCTTTTTGGGAGAAAAAAACAATTAAATATAAAGTATTATAGTTGATACAATGTATCTTTTACAGTAGATATGCTAAGTACATTTTTAACACATTGTTCTTTGGTCTGTTAAGCTAATTAATAATTTACATTGCACGTATCAATAACATGTATGGTGTGTATAGTTTTGCCCTACATACGAACTTATCGATGTTGAAGAGCCCTTATGTTGAGCAGAATTCACGGCTTCACCAACAACATGTTGTTTCATTTTATATTAATATGAATTTTAATGAAAAAAATTAATGTTGAAGCGATTGGCAAAAGTTTTAAGTAAAAAGTTAATTTAAATGAAAACAAAAGGTGTAAAATTAGTTGTTCATCATGTTTAATCGTGTACTTATGGCTATAATTTGTAAAAAAAATATTCTATTTTTTCAATTCCACATTCACCATATCCTCTTGATTTGATAATATGTGAATACGTGAGTTCATGCAACTTTCAGTAAGACTTAATGCGTGTGAAAAAACACGTTTTCAGTATTACTCATGTATTTTGAGAGAACCGTAAATGATATTAGTTGTTGCAATTGCTTGATTGAACAAGAATTAAAATGATGCGAATAAAATAGCTTAATACATAGCTGAGTCAACAGAATTACACTCTATATATTAAAAAAAAAAAAAAAAAAAAAAAAAAAAACGTGATTTCACGGTTAAATATTTATTACTTATTTAAACACTGATTTATTTTCTGATATATGTAAAGCAGTCGTTATGTACATATAACGAAAAACGAACCGCTTTAGGTAGGCCTCAGTTAGAGATTTATAATTCAAAATTTGATAAAATGTCACTTATATAAACTATTGAACTCAATTAAACCAAAATCCTTAAGAAATTTGTTTGTGAGAGAGAGAGAGAGAGAGAGAGAGAGAGAGAGAGAGAGAGAGAGAGAGAGAGAGAGAGAGAGAGAGAGAGAGAGAGAGAGAGAGAGAGAGAGAGAGAGAGAGAGAGAGAGAGAGAGAGAGAGAGAGAGAGAGAGAGAGAGAGAGAGAGAGAGAGAGAGAGAGCATCGCGGGAGTAGTCAGGGAAGCTTCCTGAGACCTTGAAACGTCGATATCTGATGAAAACTCGATTTTGGCAAAACGGGGTGAAAACAATAACTTCCCGATTTTTGAAAATCTTCGATTTTTTTAGCGGGAAGTTAAAAAAAAACTTGATTTGAAAAAATTTTTTTTCCTAGTTTTTTAAGATTCTTCAAAATTTACCGGTCCGAATCGGTCTAAATTGTATTCAAAATCTAAGTTTGGTTAAGCCCTTTCAACTGACACCAACCGCGATCAAATCGGCCAAGCCGTTACAAAAGTTATGAGATACACACACACACTCACACACACACCTGCAGACACCATCGCGGGAATAGTTAGAGAAGCTTGCTAAGACCTCAAAACGTCAAGATCTGATGAAAACTTGATTTTCAGAAAACGGGGTAAAAACAACAACTTCCCGATTTTTGAAAATTTTCAATTTTCTTAGCGGGAAGTTAAAAAATAATTTGATTCAAGAGAAAAATTCTTGAACCAAGAATATAATTTCGAAGAGAGTAATAGATGGAATAGATGTAATTCCAAATGTATATCTTTATCTGTTTAGGGTTTTTCGATGCTAATTTTTATACAATCGATTCTTTAATTACATTCGCAACACTCTTATCTGAAAAATCAATTTTACGCTACTTTGAAAGCTAATAAAAAAATGTTAAAACTTTTTGTCTAGTATTTTTATGGTATTAAACTAACCAAAAAAAAAAAACTTAATTTTTTATTTGAAATTATAAAAATTCAGTCTTTGAAAATAGTAGTTTGACGATTACTGTGCAAAAAGTAAAGATATTGTTGTACATTAAGTTTTTTCAGAATGATAACTCCTGTTGAAAGTCTTAGTGTATACCTTAACACACATCGAAACCTGTATAATGGCGTAACTGAGAGATCTTACTGAACTCATGGCGAATGTTTTTTAGTGCAATATGTACTAAAGTCGCCAGGTAACGATCGCACAGGTCTTTATCGATTGCCTTAACCCAGGGCATATACTTTTTATGTAGCTGAGCTGCGCGATGTATTCTATATAATACTTATTGTATGTCTCTCAAGCTTATCGTTTTCATACAATACTTTTTACGTTGACGCTCGATCTGGCAGGTGGTACGTTTTGTCCGTAATTGCGTATCTACCCTCGCTGGCTACCATTTATCTATTTAACCGATCGCAGATGCACAATGATGACTTTGACTGCAACACGACTGATCGTTTATGATGTTATTTGCAGAATAACTACTTTAACTTAACTTAACTTAACAAAAATATCTCTAAATTGATCCATTGTTGCAACAATAATTTTATAAAATTATTTATCACGAAATTTCGATTATTATTCGTCTTAACGTTATTTTAATGATATTAAATTTATCGCCTTAGCTGGCACGAGTGAAATAATTTGAAAATGTATTCATTAATTGAATAATTACGACAAACTAAACATTTTTTCTTTATAATAGTTAGCTAGCTCTAAATAATTATTTAATGACAGTTTGTTTTTATCGTTTCTGTTATTTGCTAATATTACAATATACTCTACGGTCAAATATCATTATTCTTGAAAACAATTAATGATGAGGATGTTTTATGAATAGTACTGTAAAGTACAATAATAAAAAATGTGCAGGTTAAATAAAAAAAATAAAACAGAGATACTTAGTACATACTAAATTTGAAGAATAATAAAAATAAAGAGAAAGGGAGGGGAAGGGAAGATAGAGTACTTTTGTTTGATTGTGAATTGAAGGCAGTAATGATGGCGTTCATAGTCACAAGATAACCAAAATACAGGTTTCCGCGGATAGAGTTTGTGCCGTGGCGATGGGGCAAATATGGTAGGGGTATACCGGTAGAGATGCTAATATCGGCCTTGTGCCACATACCCGCTCTTGGTGCATGTCCGTGTATAAACATGATGCATGTAGTGAGAAAGAGGTATATAATATAGTGTTTGCATTAAATGTTTATATATATACAGTCGTATGCAATTGTACAATCATTACGACGGAGTTCAAAATAACTTGCTGATAAAAATAACACATAATAAAAATAACACATAGAGCAAAAAATTACTTGATTGTATAAAACATAATTGTAATTACATTAGATTTGCTACTTTTCTACAGGATAATTAATAAAAATTTCTAATATATTTAGGACGAAAGGTCGATTGCCAATTGCAAACGTATTGAGAACACAAGAAAGAAGGCTATGTTAGCAAGTGTCGGCGGCTTGGGCTATCGCGAAAATGCGTGAAAAACTGGCTGTCCTAGAAAACGAAGCTGGAGTGGTGAATAAGAATCCGGAAACACGTGATGTCAATGTGCAACTTTGTCAGGATATTAAATTTTAACTTTTCATCAGTCGAGATTGATCGGAATAATTTATCTTTGCACAGAAAAAAAGGTTCACTTGAGCCAAGAAAATATTTTTCTTTCTAATTGTTTTCTTGAGTGAAAAAAAATTTTTTTTTGACACGAGAAATTTCACTTCTTCCAACAAATTAATTCTCTTGTTTTAAGAAATACGCACCTTGATCTAAGAAAATTTATTTAAGTCAAGAAAATCTTCTTGTTTTGAGAAAATTCAGCCTCTTACTCTAAAAAATTAAGTTCTTAACAGAAGTAAATTTTCCTGTCTTGAAAAAATTTCTCTTTTGCTCCAAAAAATTACATATCTCGATAGAAGTAAATTTTAATTAATATTTTTATTGACTAACATGTCAAATAGGAAGATCAAATAATATTGAATCATTTTTTTTTATTCAATATGATTATTTGCATGTCTAAATAATATAAATGGGTATCAAATATTCAAGAGAAAAATTTTCTGGTAAGAAAATTTTTTTCTCAGCTGAAGTAGGTGGCGCTGCTTTCCTAAAGTATCTAAAAATTTTGATCAAATATAAAAGTTTATTGTATCAAGTATTTATGATAATTTAAATTAAGAAAAAATTACTTTCACCAAGAATAGAATTTCAAGAAAAATTTTTACTTCGGCCAACATAACTTCGGTCTTCCTCCAGGCACCCGAAAATTTTCTTGAGCCAAGAATTTTGTTCTCCAGTCTAGAAATTTTTCTTTCTGTGTAGAAATTAAGGTTGGAATCAAAAATTTGATGATTGAATAAAAATGAATTCTTTATAGATGTCACATTTTAGTATTGATCTATATCATTTTTCCCTACTAAGATTACAAGATGTTTTGTTTGTTAAATTTTATCAAGATGTTCAGGCTAATGTACATCAATAAAAATATTAATGAAAATTTACTATCAAGATATTTAATTTTTTAGAGCAAGAGAGAAATTATCTCATGGAGTAATTGTCTCTAAATTTTTTGGAGTAAGAGGCTGAATTTTCTCTAAACAAGAAGATTTTCTTGACTTAAATAAATTTTCTTGGATCAAGATACGTATTTTTAAAGCAAGAGAATTAATTTTGCTGGAATAAGTGAAATTTCTTGTGTCAAAAAAAATTTTTTTTCGCTCAAGAAAATAATTAGGAAGAAAAATATTTTTTTGACTCAAGTGAACCTTTTTTCTGTGTAAACTTAATTTTCTCACGCGTATTTAGCTACAATTTTTTTTTAAATACGGCAGAATAGGACTGCTTGTCTCAAGTTATAAACTTCTTTTTCAAGGTGTCCATTGTCGATGAAGAGAGAATTATTACATGTCACATTGGTTGGAATTGACAGTAACCTTGTACTCTTAGAATATCCTTCAGGAATTAGTATTACAATTCAATAGCATAGGATAGCAAATAAAAAGAACATTTATTTGTATTGCTGGCGCCGTTTAATTAAATGAATCCTCATAAATTTTAATCAGGTTATTGAAATATACTTAATTTCAGTGCAATTTTGCCTCTTTAATCAAACTAAAATCTCGAATTAAGCTAAAATTTTCTGCAGCTGATAAGGTGATTGATGATTTGCTGTTCATATATTTTAAAAATAGGTAACGACTATGGAAATGTCGATTAATGGTAATAATTAAGCCACTATAAAAGATTTTTTTTTTTTTTAAATTACATTATATCATTTCTACTTTTTTAAAATTAAAAAATGGTTAATAAGAAATAAAAAATATTGTTAAATGGTTGGTAATTCAATTAAAAATGAAAAAATAAGTAAAATTGCACTCACCATCGGATTTATACCATTACATAAGAACACAGTCATCGTATAAAAAAATTATCATAAAGAACGATGCTAATAAACTGTGAAACACTGGTTTCATTACCAACATCTCTATTGAAATATGATTATTGATCATGAATCGTGAAAATTGAGCTGCTATCATGATATTTGAGTCTTGCAATTAGCTTATAAAAATTAATTTAGCAGATATTTAATAATTTTAAGAATTTCTTTACCAAATAAAATATGGCAAAAAAATTATGAAAAAAATTGACACATAAAAATTTTTAAAAATAAAAAATGCAATTTTTTGAAGATATTTTTTTGGAATAAATTTTTTTTGTTAAATAAAATTAAAAAATTGGAAAGTGACTGCCAACTTTAATGTCATATTAGCTGAATTGGAAAAATAAGAAATTCAAAATCCTAGATGATCTTGTTTATTACTGTAATCTATATAATTAAGAGAATAGGAGTCTCAGGCGTATGTATATGATAAAATGAGTTTTTTAAATTAAATTTAGTACCATTGGAAAAGTCTTGACCTGAATTTGTGTCTTTTCGATGTTTCATATGCTTTTCAGCAACAGTTAATTTATTACGATAGGTTTTCGAAGTAGTTCTAAATAGAATCGATTTTCGCGATAAACCCACAAAAAAAAAAAAAAAAAAAAAGCATTTTGATGATCAGAATACAAAGTAAAATCAAATAAGTATTCTGATTATCAAAATAAGTATTGTGATTAACAAAATATCAAGTGTTTTTGAAAATTTTCAGAACAATTCTTCAATTTTACTACAATTTTTAACGTTTATTAAATGATTTAAGAAAAAAAAATTTATTTTTGCATAGCTGTAAATTTGTCTAAGAATTGATGGATAAAACATTTATTGACTATTGTTGGGACAATTTTGGAACAATTTTAGGACATTTTCGGGACAATTTTCGGACATTTTTGGAACATTTTAAAAATATTTTTAGGACATTTTTAAACGTTTTTCAAATAATTTTAAGACAATTGCTTCTTGCACGGTTGTAGATAAATTCTAAAAATATTTTAAGAATGTCTTAAAAATATCCTAAAAATGTCCCAAAATTGTCCTAAAAATTTTCATTCATTAATGTTACGATAAATTCATGACCGTGCAATAATAAATTGTCTCTCTTTAAATCATTTTAAAAACGTTAAAAATTGTTCTGGAAATATTTTTAAAATGTCCCAAAATTGTTCCGAAAATGTCCCAAAAATGTCCTAAAATTGTCCCAAAATTGTACTTAATCTGTCCCAAAAATAGTCAATAAATGTTTTATCCATCAATTTCTAGACAAATTTACAGCTCTGCAAAAATAAATTATTTTTTCTTAAATCATTTAATAAACGTTTAAAATTGTAGTAAAATTGTCATAAAATTGAAGTATTCCTAAAATTTTCAAAAATATACGTAAAATTGACGACAAATTACTTAAATGCACTATTTTTAAATTTCTGGTTATTTCTAAGATGTCCCAAAATTGTCCCAAATTGTGTCACGTTTGGATGTCCCAAGCTTGGGACATTTTTGGGACAATTTTTTTTTACACGGGATTTAGAGAGTGAGTAAAATTTTTTGACGAATATATTATTATATTTAAAGGAATTTTTATAGTTAAATTTGGAATCATCAGAAAAGTCTTAGTCAGAACTGATACCTTTTCACGCTTTTAAATATTTCTCAGTGATAGTTAATTATATATATGAAGTTTTTGGAGTAGTCTTGAATAGTTTATTGGTTCCATAAAATTGTTCCATCACGCTTATCCAATAAATTATTTGTAATTGATCCTGTGATAGTACTACTATTTTTTTTTATTTATTTAAAATCTTATTATTTCATTGAATTGCTTTTGCATAACAATAAATTTAGAAAACTTCAATTTTTTTACTTCCCATAAATATAGAAGTTTGATTTTATTCCAAATGAATAAATCAAATATGTAATCTTTGTCAACAGAATGGAAAACTGAATGAATAACTAAGAAAATTTCTTTTCCAGATAACAAACGAAATATTGGCATCTGACAAAAAATCCAAATACAAGTTTCTAATATTGCAACGTATAAATCAGAATGAAATTCCGTAACTAACGAAAAACCTTGGCTCGACTTTTTAATTCCTTGCATATCGTTCAAAGAGTATGGTGGCACTATTTTACTCTTCGACGCTTATTGCACAAATTGAACAATAAATCTATCCAATTTCTAAAAGCGTTTATTTGTAATATCATCTATGAAATTAATACTTTACGAGATTTTATGATCAATGTTCGAACATTTCAACTCTCGATTAAATTTTTACTTGATTGGGTAATGCAATACATGAGAGATTAAACAATTATAGTTAAAAACACGTCAACAGTGAGTCAATGCTGACGTGTGAAGTTTATTATAAGTTAGAACTAATAGAAACGGATTTAAATTCATATAATACGAAGTATTTACTCAACAAAAACTATTCGGACTATAATTTGTTTCTCTCGACACTTGCAAATTTTTTCCGAGCTGATTGTAATCATGTTGGATTTGTACACTGATCAAAAAAAAAAAATTCCGTAGTTCAGTATCGCGTGTTAAATGATAAAAGAATGCATAATTTTTATTCTATCGCCAATCGATAGACATATTCTACACAGAAAAAAAAATTTCTTGAACCAAGAAAATTGTAAGGAACACTGAAGTTATTTTGGAGCAAGAAGAAATTTTTTTGGCTTAAAAAAATTTAACTTCGTTCAAGAAATTTTAACTTCATTCAAGAAATTTTCAATCTTTCTTAAGATTTTCTTGATTTAAGAAAATTTACGCTTGACTCAAGACTTTCTTCCTTTCTGTAGACTCATAAAAATTAAACATCGATTTTTCAAAGCTAAAAAGGTGTACTGAATAGTTCAGCCATAATTCATAGCTAAATTTGTCATTAAAGACAAATTTGGGAGCTGCGGAAATAAAGTATGAAGGGAAAGGGGGGATCTTACTCAGTAGGAATTTTCGGTAACCGAAAAAATAATTTGGACAACCCAGATCAGGACTCGAACCCGAATCGATTGGTTACGCGCCAAGGGCTCTACCAGAAGCTATCCGAGACAGTCGTTATGGTATTGTGGTTTGTAAATTCAAAAAATAGTGTTCTATGAAACTTCTATCAGACTTTTGAGCTCAAAAGCACAGAACAGCTATCTATTTGAGCGCGGAGATCTCAAAATAACACAAAAACTATATTTTTGAGCTCGAAGAGCTCAAAAACCCAATATCTGATACGTTGAGCGCTTAGATATGAAGTTAGCGGGAAGTTGCAAAAATGGCTTTTAGGGTCAACCGTTTTTCTAATTTTTTTTTTGAGCAATTTATTAAAAGGCTAATCTTAAGCTTAAAAATTCGAAAAATTTTGCAGTCAACTGGGACATATTCTAAGTATATGATGATCGTTTAAAATTAAAATTAGAAATATTTTTAGAAAAATCACAAAAAAATTAAAATTTTTTTAATGTTAAAAAAAATTATATAAGACAACAATTGAAGAAAAAAATCTCTCAATATCAGTTTCTCTTTGACAATTTAAAAAAAAAAAAAGCTTATAATTTCAATTTTCAATTTTTAAAGAACTTTCATAAAATGAACGTGTTACAGGTCAAAAAAATGTTAGTCATGAATTTTATAGTCCGAAACTGAGTAACCATAAAGCTAAAAAATTATTTTCATTTTTCTTTGTTTACTACACAGAAAAAAAATTTACTTGATTGAAGTAAATAATTTTGAAGAACTTCATCTTGGTTTAAGTAGAAAAATTCTTAAACTAAGAAAATTTTCTTGGTTCAAAAATTTTTCACTTGATTCAATTTTATTTTTCTGTAGATCGTTTTTTGTATCTAACTTGTCCAGTGAAATTATTTGTCAACATTTTTTGTATTAAAAAACATTTTCTTGCGTCCTTCTAATTTTGGAGGTTCAATTTTTTTTTTCACAGATCTTTATGTTTTAAATGATTTTTAAACAAATGGCAAGAAAAAATTTTTTTATCCGCCCTTTTTGCAAGGATCTCTACTTACCTGTAGCAATGCGCCCTTTCACCTTTTCAAATGCGTTATTTTTCTGATTGATTAAAAACATTAAAATTCTTTAAAATAATTTTTGTGGTTCTAAATATTTTACTTTAACTCATTAATTCTTTTCTCAGTGTACTTATCTACTTGATCTACGCAAAATACAAGTGTTGAACCTAATATGCTACTATAAATATATATAATCGTCAAGTAAATTACCTCAGAAACACAGAGTCACGCAAGTATTTTCAGAGAAGGCAAATAGTATTAACAAGTGATAATTATCACAAGTTTTCGATTCTCACTATCTTTATTATAGATGGACATTAAAAATGGTCCTTGCTGAAGAGATAAGTGTTTTATATTGGCATACAAAATTTCGGTATTTTCTTATTTATACAGAGAATATTTTCTTTCATCTTGTGAATAAGTTACAAAATAAAAATTGTTATAAGAAATGATTTATTAACTAGCAATACAGACTTTTATAAAGCGAATAAGCGAGAAAATTAATATTGATAATTAAAAAAAATTAAAAATAATTTTTTACCACTCCAAAGTAACTCGGTTTTTTTTTTTTTTACATAACAACAATCCTTTTTAATTTGGATGAAATTTGTTGAAAATTTTTTTATTCATTATAAAATATTTTTCTAAAAGAAAAAGTAAAAAAATTTTCTTTCTGTTAGTTATTTAAAATTTTTAATCTTAACATTTTTTCAATTTTTTTTTTTTTTTTCAATATCTCCGAAACTATTGCAGTTCTCCTTCTTCTTGATGTAACAGGTTAATTTTTTTTTCTTGTTCGTAACTAATGGAAAAATTGAGCTGCAGCTAAGATATCATGGAGAAGGAGCGAAAGTTCAAACTTCAAATTTTTTTTGAACTTATAAGTTAAGTAACTTTCTAATGGCTCGTTAGGACAGTAAGACCAGAGCATATCCTATATTATAAAATACATGAAAGTCTTGAAGTTAGTCATAGGTCGAAACTCGCAAAAAACGGGCCACGTTTCATTACTGATTAAAATTAATGCACGCGCGTAGCACGCTATTTAATTTTCTAATTTTTGTAGAAAATTCAACGTTTCAGAAAAAGGTCTCCGATGAATTTTTTAAAATATTGAATACTTCAAAAGATGTTCAAGGTCAAAATTCAACTTATACGAAATCATAGGGGCTTTTAATCAATAAAAAATGTCTAAAACAAGGTTTCTTGGCAAAACTGCTATAATGATGTTATTGAAGTCATCAACGAACTTCAGTAGAACTTTAGGAAAAATTAATTGTCCTAGCAAAAATATGGAATGAGTTGAAACAATTGATTGATTTATTTATTTATTTATTTATGTCAAAGCCTGTTGGCCAAATGGTAAGTAAAAATACAAAATACAATAAATTACAATTTAAAAAAAAAAAAATTAATAACAACAATTTTACAGATGTAATAATCACTCTGATTATAATTTTATAATATAATTATAATTATGTTTTCGATTTCTCTTACAATCTTATGAACATTTATAGACTATATTTATACATCTAGATTGAATAAATAGTCAAACATTTTATTCTTGAAAACTTCAAGACTGGACGCATTTACAATATCAATATAAAAAATTTTTTTTTCTATTTAGAGTTCGTTTTAACTGCTGTGATCAAAAATATTTTTATTTTGTTAAAAAGTTAA
Organism: Cotesia typhae; assembly: GCF_013202065.1. Classification (NCBI taxonomy): domain Eukaryota; kingdom Metazoa; phylum Arthropoda; class Insecta; order Hymenoptera; family Braconidae; genus Cotesia; species Cotesia typhae. The sequence goes on from NW_027423761.1 coordinate 1,913,817, forward strand.
AAATTCTTGTTTGAATTAAGAAAAAAATATTTAAAAAATTCCAGGATTTTTTGATAGTACAAACATTTAATATTAAAAAATCAAAAATTAAAATTTAATGTACACGAGAAGAAAAATATGACGCTGAATATCATCCTAGATTATACTCAGTGATATCAGTGATAAAAAATTTTCAGATAGTAGCTAGTATAATCCAGATTATACTGAGTGATATCTGGATTATACTCACGGTAATCTTCCATTTCATCCAGTAATATCTCTGATTATACCGCGTAAGATTACACTGGATATAATCCAAGATAGTATCCTGGATAGTTTGGATTATACTCAGTATAATCTTGGATTATATCCAGTTATATCTCCGCCATTTTTTTCTAGCGCCTGCGCACTTAGCATTATCATATCTGTTATATATTTTAGATATAAGGATAGTCAAATATTGTTTTAAATAATTATTAGATTTATAGAAAATATTTGAAAAGCATTTAAGCACAACAATTTTACCGATAATTTTGGATTAAAAAAATTTTTAGTAAATATTTACAAATTCATAAAAAGTTTTTAAAATAATAATATATTCAACTTTGAGTAATTTTCAAAACAAAGTTTTTTTATTTTTTTCTTTGGGAATTATTTTTATTATGATGAAAAAAAAAATTTCGATTAAATTTTGTCCAAATTGAAAGGGTCCGAATCTATTGGTAGACTTGACATATAGAATATGACCCAACTAGATTCGAAAGAAAATTTTATTAATCAAGTTGTAGTGACAAAAAGACGTGAGAGTGAAATTAGAGATTTTCTTGACAAAGTTAAAAGTTTAATAACTTTAAAACATTCTAAGTTTAGTGTACTTAAACTTTCATTTTGAAGCTATTCGTCGATAATCTTTGGAAATTATTAAAACTATCTTTTTCCAGGGAGCATTCAGACAGCAGAAGATGCTATTTTAAACAGGTTTTGGAGTGTAAAGATGGTATGCAATTGACTAGATTCTGGATAAAATGTTTTCTAGTTTGACGAGTTGAATTTAAACACTATGAGCACATCGTTTTTTCAATTAAATCATTTTTATTCGCTCTAAATTTAATACTCGATTATGTAATTTCAAAAATTGCTGTCAGCTTATTTAGCAAAATTTTCTATCATCTTATATTTTCCATACTTGGAGAATAGATAAGTTTTTTCTTTTACAAAGTTGTAGATCGACCAACGACGTATCAAACGAACATTTATTCTGAGATAAACAGTTCCAATAAATTGGTAATTAATAGAAACATTTCTATAATTAAACACTTTCTTAATTTTTATTTTGTAGAAATAATTATTATTTAAAAACCATTACAATTCTGTTCAAGTAGCCAGCAATAAATAAAAACATCTTCTGCGGAACTTTCAAATTAAACTTTAGAGTGATAATTATTAAGAGTATGATAAAATTATTGAAGCGTTTAATATTTAATCACTCGATTGCTTCTTTATTTAAAACATTGAATTGAATTGATCATTACATCAGTCGTCTAGAAGGATCTAGAGAAAAAGCTTTTTTGACGAGCAATGCGAGTCCGAAAACAAGTAATTTTTTAGGTTTCACAGTTGTTATGAACTATTATTTTCCAAGTAAGAATCTCATTTGGATCTTAACCATTTAAAATTACGAATTAAGGTAGTAAGAAGAGACATTTATGTCATAAGGCCGTGAACTGGCGGTTTTCTGACAGCGACGATATTTCGATATGAGCTTAAGATTTGTGGTGGGTAGGTTCAAAACAGGCGTAATTTTAACGTCCGAGGTGCATAGCCGAGGACGGAAATTTACGCTCTTTTTCGAACATTCGCGTCACAAACATTAAAGCGAATATTGAAAAAAAGTCATTGTCAAAATCGCCACTAAACGGCTGAATGACATACAATATTATTTGTTATTATCGCTCCATAAGTTTAACTATTGAGGGATAGGAGGCATACAATGACATATTTAAATTTTATGAAGTGTCACAAGGGCAAAAAAACTTAATTTTATATTAATTATCTTTTTATTAATATTTATTTATGGCGTGGTCGTTATTTTATCAACATTAAGTCCGCTTCATAATAAACTGCCAGCAGAAAAATAATTAGCGCCACTTAATACTAACTATTTAAAATTTACTTAAAATCATTGATCGGTACACTAGAATGTGACTTTTTTTTTTACAATCTCTCTCAATTTCGTCTGGGTGTACTCGAAAAGTTTGTAAAAAAAAGGAGGGGGTAAAACTTCGCGGCCTACGCCGTGAAAAGAAGACGTTATGGTAGAGTCTCTAGAAAAGAGTCCCTTTACACGGAAAAAAAATATCGTTCTCAGAGCAATATTGTAATGCTATAGTAGCTATCCCCACTCAACCAATTGTTAGCGAGTTACTAGAGCCATCTATTAGATCGTTCTGGCAGGAATACAGTAGTTGGCTAAAATAGCTAAGTTGGTGCGCTGGGAGAGCCATACGGGATTGCTGTGAGAGGTAAATGCTTCGTTGAAGTCTCAGATTCTGCGCGCAGTCTTGTTTTTTGACACATTTTATCACCTCCAAAATTACTGTAATTATTTATTAGCAACCTATAATTTATATGCGACTCTCGAGAGTTATGGATTATGATTAAAGAAAACTTTGGCTTGTTAATTTTTTTTCTTTCCGATAGAGGTATTAATAGTTTAGGTAGTTTTTAAATAAAGTTGAAAATAATTAGTGCAATGACAGGATCAAATCCGAATAATTTAATGAAAAATGTGGTGGAGCAAATTTATAGATCCAATAAATTATTTAAAACTCCTCCAAAAAATTTCTTAAAAAATTGACCATCAAAAAATATATAAAACTTTGAAAATTCTTAAATTGTTGTGACAATTTTTTTTTAAATGGTCCATGAAAAATGAATAAGTATTATCAAAAACTTGTTAATTTAATATGTAATCTATTTTATAATTTTTAATTACTTATTCTTTTTTATTTATCCGTATAATTTTTCAATAATAATTAATAAAAGATTAAATCGATAGAATAATAAAATTTTTTGTTATTAAATATAAAATATTAAATATTTAAATCTTTTTGTCTGGTAAAAGGGCTCTGTAAGAAAAATATTGGTTAGCGATTCTAGCCAACTAATAGATCGCTCCAGTAGCCCTACAGTAGTGCTCTTGTAGGATTACACATTGCTACAGTAAGAATCTACGAGTAGGTATCTAATAAATGGCCTCAGTATCAATATTTTTTTTTCCGTGCAGTATTTTCAACCCGGGTGAAGTTAAAAAAATTATATATAAAAATTTTTCGCAGTTTAACGCAAATCCAAGTAACTTAGATACTCTTTCAATTAAAAAATACAATTAAAAAATGTTTTAAAAATTAGAACACTTAAAAACAATTATAATATTTTAGATGGAGAGTAAATAACAAGTAGAACGGATTTAGAATATATGAAAAAATGATTTAGACACAGATGCTTTGAAGTTACAAAACTTATTTTTTACCCTCAATGAAAATTACCTTTACCCGTCTCTAATAGTAATCCTGAAGTGATTTTGTTGTAAGAAGGCTGATGCTGAGGATAAAAATGAAATTTATTATTATTTTTTCTTGGGTTTGAATAAGAGGGTCCTTCTATAGATAGAGAAGAGCGCTCTAAAACTTTAGCAAGAGCAATACATGTAAGCATTGTCGATAGTCCTTTTTGTTCAATCAACGTGATCAGATGTAAACGATGTATGTATCGTATATACGCGATTATTATGGATGCCTCAGGATCACGAGGCCGCGCTAAGTAATAATCTGTGAGCGTTCTAATACGACTTGGAACCGGGCGGCCTCCAAGTTGAAATAACTCGACGCTGGTTACTCTTCCCCTCTGTCTCTTTTGCCACTCGATCTGAGTACGTCGATCGGCTATACAAGAGGACAAGGGGAAGGGGGCCGGGAGCATCGTGTGGAAACCACCAATGAACCTCATGCCAAACTGCCACGACAAAGAAAACCAGCTGCACGTTGGCAAAACTATCGCTGCTGCCCGTTCTTTACAACTTTGTGTCTCTAACGTTCTCCCATCAAGACAAGACAACAAGGACGATAAGTGAATGTTGCTAAGGCATTTGGCATCAATTTTATGTTTAAATTAAATCTTAGTAGGAGGTAATTAGCCATTTATTTCATAGAAATTTTATTATAACAATCACTGTTTTTACAAAATTTTTTATAAATTATGCTTTAAGATTAATTTAGAATTTTATTTTATCAATTTATTTGCTTCAAAATTGGATTGGATATATTTTTGATCAATTAAAAAGTTATGAAAATTAGAAATTATTTCATGAGTAATTTGCAAGTTGATAAATACACAGAAAAAAAGGTTCATTTGAACAAAGAAAATATTTTTCTTCCTAATTATTTTCTTTTTTCATAATTTATTTGTTACAAAAACTATTAAAATTATCACATTTCTGCTAAATTAATTATCATCACAATTAAACAGCTCAATATTAATTAATTGTATTTACTTTCATTAAAAATATGAACTTTGTAATGTCAACCTCACTTCTTTAATATTGACAAAAAAATTTTTTTTGACACAAGAAATTTCACTTATTCCAACAAATTAATTTTCTTGCTTTAAGAAATACGTATCTTGATCCATGAAAATTTATTTCAGTCAAAAAAATTTTTTTGTTTTGAGAAAATTCAGCCTCTTGCTCCAAAAAATTAAATATCTCGATAGAAGTAAATTTTCATTAATATTTTCATTGATTAACATGTCAAATGGGAAGATCAAATAATATTGAATCATTTTGGATGATATTATAACCTCAATTAGTTTTGAATTTCGTCGCAAATATTAATAAGACAGAAATTTAACCTGTACTTAATTTAAGTCGATATATTAATCAATTTACTAGTGATATTTCAATTTTTCTCTTCGAGTAACCGGGTTGACTTAGGGAAGTATGATACAAGTTTTATTTTGTCAAAAGTACAATTTGCCTATAGAGCACAATTTACTTGACCATTTTTAAAACCTTTCAAATTGCTTCTCCGATTTTTAGTGTTTACTTCAATTAAAATTTTTCTGTTTCAAGAATTTTGAAATGTTCAATTTATCGGCTAAACAAAATATAAATTTCAATCGACGTTAGTAACAATTACACAGAAAAAAAGGATTCCTTGAGCCAAAAAAGTATTTTTCTTCTTAATTATTTTCTTGAGCGAAAAAAAAAATTTTTTTTTGACACAAGAAATTTCACTTATTCCAACAAAATTAATTCTCTTGCTTTAAGAAATACGTATCTTGATCCATGAAAATTTATTTAAGTCAAGTAAATTTTCTTGCCTTGAGAAAATTTCTCTCTTGCTCCAAAAAATTAAATATCTCGATAGTAAATTTTCATTAATGTTTTTATTGACTAACATGTCAAATAGGAAGATCAAATAATATTGAATCATTATTTTTCAGTCAATATGTAAAATTGCACGCTTATATAATATAAAATGGGTATCAAATATTCAAGAGAAAAATTTTCTCAGGGTGAGAAAAACGCATTATTATTGAAAAAGTTAATTTTTTTAATATTGTCTTATAAATATGACAAAATTGTAAAAATTAGAGTCATTAAGATGTGTTTATAAACATCTATGTAAAATAGGCGGGGGCCACTGTGTAGGAATAAACTCAGAAATTTATAGGGTGAATACTCACACGAGTGTTGCGTGCGCGACTAAACCACTGTACGTGTACTAATGGGTGGAGGGGATAGGCTTGAATCGTTTGCGTGAGAGTAGTAAAAGGACAAACAGACAGATAATCGAAAATTTTAAAAGTAGCAGTGTATTGTTTGAATTTTATTGTGATTGTCATCGGGAGTTGACAAAATTATAAAACTATCCTTGTATTGTGAAAGTATATGGTATCAATTGCTCGTAAAATTAATACCTATCCCAAAATTTCGTAAGAATTGTACATAGATATTTATGGTATTGACATTTCGATATCTATTTGACCTCATTTTACTTTGTTCGCAAAGTGTATAAATAACAAGAAAATTAGAGTTTATACAAAAATATTTAAAACTAGAAAATGGTCTTTGTAAGCTATTAACTTGCCTTAACACTTGTTTAAATACGTCCGAAAGAGAGCTTGGATATTTTATTTTTCATTTTAATAAATTTTGAATTAAATTTAAGTAAAGACTTTTTTCATATACACAGCAAAAAAAAATTTCTTGAACCAAGAAAATTATAAGGAAGATCGAAGTTATTTTGGAGCAAGAAGAAATTTTCTTGGCTAAAAAAAATGTAACTTCGTTCAAGAAATTTTAACTTCATTCAAGAAATTTTCAATCTTCCTTAAGATTTTCTTGATTTAAGAAAATTTACGCTTGACTCAAGACTTTCTTTCTTTCTGTGTAGGTCACTGAAAGTATTAAATTCAATTAATTAAATAATAATTTTAAAAAATATGAAAATTTTTTAATTTTCATTTTAGAGAATAATAACAATTGTATGAATGAATGGCTTTTATTCGTATCACGGCAATGTCTTACATAAATTAAAATACATATATTTTAATAATTTTAAATTTACTAATAACAATTTTGATTTAGCATTTTATAAAATACTTTGAAAAAAAATTAAAGATAATTGATCTACATATTTTTACACACTCAATCAATAAATATATTCCACACTTCTCTGATAAAAAAATTAACTTGACTCAAGAGCTAAAATCTTGAACAAAAAATACCATTTTGAAGAAAATGATTTTCTTGAGCTAAGAGGAATAAATTTTTGAAACAAGAAAATTTTCTTAGGCCTAGATTAATGACTTAAGAATTAATTCTCTTGACTCAAAAAAATCATTTTCTTCAAAATGGTATTCTTGGTTTAAGATTTTGGCTCTTGAGTCAAATTGATTTTTTTATCAGTGCACAGAAAAAAAAATTTCTTGAACCAAGAAAATTATAAGGAATACTGAAGTTATTTTGGAGCAAGAAGAAATTTTCTTGGCTTAAAAAAATTTAACTTCATTCTATAAATTTTAACTTCATTCAAGAAATTTTCAGTCTTCTTTAAGATTTTCTTGATTTAAGAAAATTTACTCTTGACTCGAGACTTTTTTTCTTTCTGTGTGTATGTAACAAATTCATGATTAGCATTCTACATCGGAATCAGATATATATATATATATATATATATATTTTTTTTTTTCCGTTTAACAATTGTATATTTTTATGTGCATGCGCAAATTTTTATTTTAAGTGTAATTAAAAATTGTTAATTACGTACTGAATCTGAAATTAAACTACTAAATTTTTTTCAATCAAGTTCTTACAATGCCTGGTCAATAAGTGAAATTTCTTGTGTCAAAAAACATTTTTTTTTCTCTCAAGAAAATAATTAAGAAGAAAAATATTTTCTTGGCTTAAAAAAAGTAATCAATGTTGCAATAAAAAATTAATCTGTTGAAAATTTCATTACTTAGCTGAAAAAATCAAAATTTCTCTCACAGTAACTTTCTTGATGAAAAAATTCTTTGATTTGAAAAAAAAAAAATTTAGATAAACAACTTGCAAATTTCCATCGAAATATATTTTTTTCTAAATCTAAAAAACCTTTTTTGAATAAAAAAATTACAATGAGAAAAATTTTGATTTCCTCCGCTAAGAAGTGAAACTTTTTAAAATATCCATCAAATTAATTTCTTGTCACAAAAATATCCATTTTTTCCGAAAGAAATTTTCTCTCAGTGTAATTCTCTGATTTTTTTTTATTTCAGGTAGAAATTAAATTGATAAGAATTTTCATCCTTAAATTCATTACTTCAACCAAAATAATTATCTTCAAATTTATATAGTTTGACGAATACTAGGATTTGAAATTTTTGTTAAAACGGCAAATTAATGATTTAAAACACTAAATTTTTAAACATTTGAATTTTTTAAAGTTTTCATTATGCATCATTGATTGTCGTTTAAATATAAGTATGTATTTATTCAGTTCATTTTTTTATTCATTAGTTCTGAACGCACGAGTATAAGCTATTACTGAATACTATGTACACATGCCAATATGTGAACATAAACGTTGACAATCGATTATTCGCAATAAAATATTATACATACACCTATTGCACCTTATTTTCCGGCGCACCCTCGTTTTTATGTTACTCCTTTTTACATGCGGAAAAATATAATGACATAACCTTGGAAGTTTTAAGTATTATATAACAATAAAAATTAGCTCTATTGTATGTAGTTGGTTCCCATAGAATTTTAAAAGCTGTTTCTTACGTACTCTCTGCACAGTAAAAATTTTGCGTCATTGCTTCAAAAAATTTTGTGTTAAATATTTAACATTTTCATTATGTAGGTTTAATAATTATGGTGATAATCAAGAGACTAATAAAAATTTTTTGAAACGAGATATCGTATTATTATTTTTGAAGAAATTTTTTTAGTTAAATTTTGTATCATCAGAAAGATCTTGATGAGAAATTATCCCTGATGGAAAAATATTATAATATCATTATAATGATTTGCGCATTATAATGTTATTATAATGACGTTATAACGTCATTATAATGCGTGTCAAAAATATTTATTTTTCCAAAATTTCCCATAAAAAATCTAAAAAATACCAAAATCTCTGCTTTCAGATAATTAAGTTTGAGCTGGAAACAGTCATAGCGAGAGAGGTCAATTGATAACTTTAAAATAAAATTTTCTGAAGGATCAGGAACTCAGCACTAAAACGTTTTTTCCATAAGCTTTACTTAAACGATTAAATCAAAGGAGGTTTACTCAATTTCACAAAAAAATTGTACAACAATTCGGGAACACTGCGTCAAAATATTGTTTCTTGACCTTGAAATGCTGAAATTTGAGCTAAATTAATTTATTAATTAATAATTATTATATCGTCTTAAATTTTTATAATAACTGTTTATTGAAAAACAAGAAAAAGAACTCAAACCTAATTATCTTAACACAGAGTTTTTGGTATTTTGGACATTTTTGATGGGAAGTTTCGGAAAAATAAATATTTTTGACACGCATTATAATGACATTATAATGCGCAAATCATTATAATATTTTTCCATCTGGGTATGTCTTTTCTCGGTTTCATACATTTTTCAATGATAGTCAATTTTTTGTAGGAGTTTTGAATAGTTTATTGGTTCTATAATAATGCGTTTTTTATTCAATTTCCAAAATAATAAGATATAAAAAAAGGTTTTTTTTCTTTGAGATTTAGACTAAGATTTTTTCGATTCTAAGCATGACTTTTTATATAAATTATCGATCTATTTTCATTTCTAGAAGATTATAATTTTATACTTCAAATTAATCGTTGCCAATTTTATTGTTATGGCTACTCTAATTATTATGGAGATAAAAAAGGTTTTTTTAACCTATTTCAAGTCATAAACTTACAAAGTAGACTTTATATTATTTATATTTTTTATTTTTACTAGAAATTTGAATAGTGCGCTACGCGCGCACCTTAATTTTAACCAATAATGAATCATGACCCGTTTTTTGCGAGTTTCGACCTTTGACTAACTTCAAGACTTTCATGTATTTTATAATGTAGGATCATTTGGACTTTCTCTGAAATATTTTTTAAAGTTAAAAACCATATGGGTATTTCATACGAAATCACAGTATTTTAAAAATCATACACAGAAAAAAAAATTTACTTGAATAAAGTAAATAATTTTGAAGAATTTCATCTTCTTGATTTGAGTGAAAGAATTCTTAAATTACGAAATTTTTCTTGGTTTAAGTAAATTTTACTTAGTTCAAGAATTTCTTGTCTTGATTTAAGAAAATGAAACTCTTCAAAATTATTTTCTTCGTTCAAGAATTTTTCTCTTGATTCAAGTTAATTTTTTTAGTGTATTTTCTTATTTAGCTGAATTTTTGACATCTTTTTATACACAGAAAAAAAAAGGTTCTTGAACCAAGAAAATTGTAAGGAAGACCGAAATTATTTTAGAGCAAGAAAAAATTTTTTTGACTTAAAAAAATTTAACTTCGTTCAAGAAATTGTCAATCTTAGTTAAGATTTTCTTGATTTAAGAAAATTTGCGCTTGACTCAAGACTTTCTTTCTTTCTGTGTGTGATTAAAAATTTCAAAAAATTATGCCAAAGTTTTCTCATTCATAATCCTTGAATATCTGGAGTCCTATATCGACTACAGGTTGCTAGTTTAATTTATTTCAATTTTCCGAATTGTCTTTCATGAAAATCAGTACGCATTAGCTATATTAATTCTTCAAACTCTGCGTGCAATCATAAACATGATACCCAATTATATCTACATGTCGATATAAACATATGCACACATATATTTTTATATTGATTCTAAAACTTGAAGAACAATAGTATATTTCTCTTTATATTAATAATATTTGTCGATTGTTTGATTGAGTATTATCCAAGTAGCATATTTTTTTTATTGTCACGTATTATCAACATTTCAGTAATGGTAGACATTGAATCGAATGTAAATGTATAGTATTACAATAATGTTTTCGGTTATTTTGATTGTTCCATGTTAAAGTTTTAAAGACCAAGTTTTGTGTTAAAATTTTGTTATTGCCAATCATATTGCGAACAATGACAACAACAGCCTGTCATACGTATCCATGTAGAATGTATGAGTGACAAAGTGAAAGTGCAATTTTGTGGGAAAATAAGAAGGGGCTCAAGAGAATCATAATATGCATCGTTGCTTGGCGTCTTGGCTCAAAGGTCTCTGACCTTGTCCCAAATACTACGACTGACTGGTTTTTGTTCGTTTTCTGCATACCCTCTCTTACTGATCTAACATTTTACTTATTAACTCACGTTTATACGTTAATAAAGTATTCACATTATTTTGTTTAATAACCAAAAGTTATGTTATGCAATCGTCATTTTTTCGAAAATATTAATTGTTACTAACGTCGATTGAAATTTATATTTTGTTCAGCCAATAAATTGAACACTTTAAAATTCTTGAAATAGAAAAATTTTAATTGAAGTAAGTACTGAAGACAGAAGAAGCAATTTAAAAGGTTTAAAAAATAGTCAAGTAAATTATAATCTTTAGGCAAATTGTACTTTTACACAGAAAAAGAGGTTTACTTCAGCCAAGAAAATATTTTTCTTCCTAATTATTTTCTTAAGCGAAAAAAAAAATTTTTTTTGACACAAGAAATTTCATTTATTCCAACAAAATTAATTTTCTTGCTTTAAGAAATACGTATCTGGATCCAAGAAAATTTATTTAAGTCAAGAAAAGTTTCTTGTTTTGAGAAAATTCAGGCTCTTGCTCCAAAAAATTAAATATCTCGATAGAAGAAAATTTTCATTAATATTTTTATTGATTAACATGTCGAATGAGAAGATCAAATAATATTGAATCATTTTGGATGATATTATAACCTCAATTAGTTTTGAATTTTGTCGCAAATATTAATAAGATAGAAATTTAACCTGTACTTAATTTAAGTCAGTATATTAATCAATTTACTAGTGATATTTCAATTTTTCTCTTCGAGTAACCGGATTGCCTTAGAAAAGTATGATACAGGTTTTATTTTGTCAAAAGTACAATTTGCCTATAGAGCACAATTTACTTGACCATTTTTAAAACCTTTCAAATTACTTCTCCGATTTTTAGTGTTTACTTCAATTAAAATTTTTCTGTTTCAAGAATTTTGAAATATTCAATTTATTGGCTGAACAAAATATAAATTTCAATCGACGTTAGTAACAATTACACAGAAAAAAAGGATTCCTTGAGCCAAAAAAGTATTTTTCTTTTTAATTCTTTTCTTGAGCGAAAAAAAAAATTTTTTTTTGACACAAGAAATTTCATTTATTCCAACAAAATTAATTCTCTTGCTTTAAGAAATATGTATCTTGATCTAAAAAAATTTATTTGTCAAGAAAATCTTGTTGTTTTGAGAAAATTCAGCCTCTTACTCCAAAAAATTTAGGTCTTGATAGAAGTAAATTTTTCTGTCTTGAAAAAATTTCTCTTTTGCTCCAAAAAATTAAATATCTCGATAGAAGTAAATTTTCATTAATATTTTTATTGATTAACATGTCAAATAGGAAGATCAAATAATATTGAATCATTATTTTTCATTCAATATGTATAATTGCACGCTAAAATAATCCAAAATGGGCATCAAATATTCAAGAGAAAAATTTTCTCAAGGTGAGAAAATTTTTTTCTCAGCTGAAGTAGGTGGCGCTGCTTCCCTAAAGTATCTAAAAATCTTGATCAAATATAAAAATTTATTGTATCAAGTATTTATGATCATTTGAATTAAAAAGAAATTACTTCCACCAAGAATAGAATTTCAAGAAAAATTTTAACTTCAGCCAACACAACTTCGGTCTTCCTTCAGGCACTCGAAAATTTTCTTGAGCCAAGAATTTTGTTCTCCAGTCAAGAAATTTTTCTTTCTGTGCTACAAAATAAAACTTGTATCGTATACTTTCCTAAGGCAACCTGGTTACTCGAAGAGAAAAATTGAAATATCACTAATAAATTGATTAATATATCGACTTAAATTAAGTACAGGTTAAATTTCTATCTTATTAATATTTGTGACAAAATTCAAAACTAATTAAGGTTGTAATATCATCCAAGATGCCTAATAAATCGAATAATATGAAAATAATAAAATTATCTCCAATTTTAAAAATATAAATTTGCAAATTATTATTCACAGTTATTAATTATTGATTCTTAATTCCTATGCTACTTGATTATTTACGATATTACATTCTAAAAAGAAAAGAGACGTGAAAAATCAGAAACTTTAGAAAAACCGATGCCTCTAGAACTCGAAACCTGAGATTCTTCCGATTATCAGCCATGCTGCTACCACTTTGCTGCAGAAAAGTTCCGAAAGTATTTCAGATATTTTATTCTGTAAGAAGATTAATTATTCTACTTTGATTATTGTTAACATTCCACTAAAAAAATTTCAAATAAAAGCTATTGAGTCTTTTCACTAATTATTAAGAATTTTAATCAACTTTTTTAAAAATTGAATTTCGATTTTATAATTTGCATCTTCATCACTTATTCATAGTAAACCAAAGTGCTTGCGAATTTCTTAACTGAATTAATGAATTAGGTCAGCTAAGTCCTTCTAAATTAATTCTGAACATAAAAAAATTTTCTAGTTTTAGAGAACACGTTTAAATGCAGTTTAATACTATCATTATTTATTAAAAGTGTATAGTTGAGATTAATTTTTAAGCCGGAAGCTAGAACGGATAATTTTGTGGTTATTGACAAAAACAACTTCAATTTCAAACACAGTAAAAAATTTTGTGCTATAAACTTAACTTTCTGTTAAATATTTAACACTTTTTTTGTATAGATTTAACAGAATAAATGTTAAATATTTAACTAAGTTTAAAATTTACAATTTTATTTAAATTTTGCATATTTAATTAACGTTGCTCTGAGTAGCATGCTATTGCAATAGAAATTTAAATTTAAGGGGTCATTCTGCTTTGTTTCTTAAAAAAAAATTTTTTTCCATATTTCGCATAGATTTAAAAGTATTGTGTTAAAATGTCTAAGTGATCGGACCACTGTAACTATATTCTTTTACGATGTTTATATGGATGTTCAAGTGGAAGAAAATCAAAATTTTGGAAACACTGGAGAGATTCTCAGAACTATGTTTTTACGGATGCCGTACATGATATCTCCGGAACGACTGACCTGATCTTAATGAAATTTAAACCACATACTCTACTTAGTAGTAGCTATTGCACAAGCAAATCGAAACTTTTATTTTTACCATTTTTTTAGAGCTAAAAGCTGTGAAAAGAAGCCTTATTTTTTTAGTTTTTTCTTAACTTCCGCCATTTTTTTATTTATCAATAAATATTAATCTTCGTAGTTTGGGCCATAGCAAGACGGAAAAAAATTTATTTTTTGACCTATTTAATGTCCTAAAATTGTTCCAAAGTTGTCCCAAAAATGTTCTAAATTTGTTCCAAAAAAGTCCCAAAATTGTCCTAAAAATTTTCATCCATTAATCTTACTATAAATCTATAACCGTGCAAAAATAAATTGTCTTTTTTAAAATCATTTGAAAAATGTTTAAAATTGTCTTAAAAATATTTTAAAAAAGTTCTAAAAATATTTTTGAAATGTCCCAAAAATGTCCTAAAATTGTCCCAAAATTGTCCTTAAATTGTCCCTAAAATGGTCAATAAATGTTTTATCCATCAATTCCTAGACAAATTTACAGCTGTGCAAAAATAAATTTTTTTTTATTAAATCATTTAATAAACGTTTAAAATTTTAGTAAAATTGTCGTAAAATTGAAGAAATATTCTGAAAATTTTCAAAAAAATACGTAATATTGACGAAAAATTACTTAAATGCACTATTCTAAAATTTCTGGTTATTTCCAAGATGTCCCAAAAATGTCCCCTTTGGATGTCCCGTGTCACGTTTGGATGTCCCAAGCTTGGGACATTTTTGGGACAATTTTTTTTTACTCGGGGATTGAAGATAATATAGCTCTTAAGCCAAAAAAATCTAAATCAAGTCAAGAAATTCTTAAAGTAAAATAATCCTTTGTCTTTCAAAATAAATTCTTAGATCAAGAAAATATCTCTTGAGTCAAAATAAATTTTCTATCAGTGTAGATAGTAGTGTTTCCAACACTTTTACATTGATTGGAGCAAAAAAAAATTTTTTTTACGCCCTTATGGTTCTGCAGAACCATAAGGGCGTATATTTTGAGATATGCTCTTATGGTTTTATTATTCATACGATTTTATACCAAAAATAGCCTCATCAATCTGTATATAAAACGATAACTGTCAATACAATTTTATAAAATTTTGTACCCCTGGATTTTTTACAAAAAAATTATAATTTTTAACTTCCTGCTAAGAAAATTAAAAATGTGTAGTTATTTAAGTAGTTTTAATATTACTATTTTCAGCCATTATTGGTTCTCTTCACATTTATAATACATTGGGTACGTTCAACATACGTTTTTAACGTCCATTACGTTCAAATGACAATTTTAACGTTTAATACATTGAATCTACGATTTAAATTTCAACTTGGGTTTCTAAAAATATTTTTAGTGTTTATCTGAGTAAATTTTATATTGATATCTATAATAGTTTCTGTGTAAAAAAAAAAAAAAAGATTAATATTGGCTTTTTTTTTAGCTCCGGAACCAGAATGACCTCTTAACAGAAACAGCGTGCATTCTATGTACCATCAAGTGCGTATAGCACAGCTAGTCAAATGAATAAATGATTATAAGTATCTAAATGGAAAAGGTATAAAAGGTGTACTGAAAAAAAAAATATAGAGAATCGAAGAGTTAACGTGCACTCCCTACAATTGCATGTCCCATCGCAGTGAATAATAGATTAATGATCGCCTCCGAGATAGTGAACTCGAAACTGCATGCGCGTAATAAGTTATAGAAAACACAAAAATTACTACAATACATATTAGACATTAATGTAGAATCTATGTCAGCCTGCTATATTTCCGTCCTAATATGACTGAAAATATAATTCTCTTTTTTCTGATTCATATTTCGGCCCGAATTGTTGTTCAGAAGATAAAATGGGAGGCATGTATTTTTATCAGATGCTTGATATGGCTCTAGATTGGTCACCACGCTTGATCTAACGACTTTGGTCAAGTAATGAGGGATCGCCACAATACTTTTTAAATTGCTAGGTTGCCAGATCATTCACGCTTGATAGACAGAGACTATATAGAGGTCTATTCTCAATAATGGCAACGTCAAGAATAAAAAAAAAGAAAGTCCCGCCAATTTTTTATTTTTTCAGCAAGAATATTTCTTTAAAGCATTAAGCTTTTTTGCGTAAGACTTAATTGTAAATATAACTTTATATTTTTTAGTTTTAGATAACATTGATTCGAGATGTTACCGACTTGTGTTAAGAATGGCTTTTTTTTTTGAGTCATTAATTTACTTATTTCCAAGAAATAATTTTTTTTCGGTATAACAATTAAAGACTATTTAGTTTTTGAAATATACTTTGATGAATTATTTTAAGTTTTTTAAACAATAATATTATTTTGGTTGAAAAACTAAATGTATCGATTGAAGATAATATAGCTCTTAAGCCAAGAAAATCTAAATCAAGAGAAGAAATTCTTAAAGCAAAATAATCATTTATCTTCCAAAATAAATTTCTAGATCAAGAAAATATCTCTTGAGTCAACATAAATTTTCTATCAGTGTAGGGAGAGTAAACCGATTATTTTTACAATTAAAAAATAATTTTTACACAAAATTATTTTTTTTTTACAAAAATACAATAAATTTTTTTCGACTGGAAACTTATTGTCCCTAGCATCGCCGTAACTATTCTAAATCATACCGACAATTTCACAAAAAATGGCATCATAATTAATTTATTACGCAATAATTAATTAATAAATTAGAAATTTTAATGTAATTTTTATTCAAACTAGAGTTTAGAGTTTGCATATATTTTCATGCTTATGATATATTTGACCAATCACGTTACGAATGGTTTGCTTACATGATATATTTTTATATTTTTCATCTAAATTATAAGAGTGGATGTTTAATATTCAAATAAAAAAAAATTTTTCATACAAGGCCGAAGTACCGCGCAATTATTGATTTGTTTAGTCGTATTGTCTATGTAGATTTTTAATTTCGTCTTCGGGTTAAACAAAACCAGTACGCCTATCGAAATGCCCTGAATTTTTTCGTAAAAAATAATTTTATTTTTAATCGGAATTCTGTTTTTACTCGGGCCCTTATAAAAACTGTTCTTAAAAAAAAAAAAAAATTTAATTTTTCACAAGTTACACATTACAATATTGGATGGAGATATCCATCATTTTACTATTTTAGGCGGTTGAGGAAAATATTTCATTGGTCCACCAAAAAAACCGGTCTATAATAACAGACATTCTAAACAGGTGGAGCCTTAACTAAGCATGGCCGTAAAGTTAGCGGGCCAATGAAATCGCATTTATTTTTTCGATTCTGACCAGTCATATTCTTCAGGCATTTTATCTGTTTAGTAACACAAAAGCATATAAAAAAAAAAAAAGTAAGTAACATTTTGAACTTTGTAAGATTGAATTTCAATCAGTATTAAAAGTTACTCAAAAATAAAAAAAATTATAATTTTATTAAAATATTTAATCAGTTTAATTTAGGTTCTTCAATATGAATTGGTGACGATTGAATATTAACGGTGACTTACTTCTATTGACCTCGACTTTACGATTAGGCAAGTTCAAATTTTTTAATTCACTTATTTACATAACTGCATCGTGCAATAAATGTTTCATTTTCAACACAATAATTTACAAAATATTGTCCTTCAGTAGCCCCTCTATTCAATACAATTAAAATCTTATCATTTAAAATGAAGTTCTGTGAAAAATATAAGAGATAAATATCATTCAGTCGTTGCAAAAATCTTAATATTTTCAGTACAAAAAATGGAAACAATAAAAAAGTAAATCTTCCGTATTTGAAAGAAAAATCTAAATTGTGTTGTAATTCCAATAAAAAATTTTGATAAGACGATAAACTTAACGCAAGGTTAAATTTACTTAGCACTTAATCTATTCAATCATTACCTGATTATTTTCTTAGCAATAACTATTTTTCATGAAGTTACTCATTTCACTGGTGTTATATAATCGAGCTAATTACAAAAATTATAATTAAATCGAGCTAATTATAATTAAATTTACTATAAAAAATGAATTAATTAGATTAAAATAGTTTTATTATTTTTGCAAAGTATAATATAATTGGCTTACCGGTTTAAGCTAAAATTTTTCCGAACTTATCAACGTTTTTGTGATATAACATAATTATTTTGATAAGGAATTATCTCGTAGATGAACAGAAGAGGGCTTGGATTATTACTGACGAGGCCTGCTCCTAAAGATAAAACTTGTTTTCAACAAATTTATCTTTTTTTTAAATGGTTAAAAAAGTCTTATCTTTAATAACAATATCCCCTCTTGACTATTTTTACGAAAAACTGATTTAGAGAAAATTGATAAATATTTTTTCTACACTAAATGAATAGATATCAAATTTTATCAATAAATAAAAGAAGAAATAAGTATTTTATGTACGTATTAACCGTTTCATATATAATATTTCACTGAAGTTAAGTATCATTAAAATACGAAGAATTGTTTTTTGTTCTTTAATGCAATAATTAAGTGTATGAGTAATACAAATTTTTTTTTTTATAAATGTAATATGAAATATGATTACCTTAATGCACAAAAAGATAAAATATAATCTTCGAAAGATTTTATTCATTGTGCACTTGATGTATTTTTAGAATATATGCAATCAAAGTAGAAATGTTCAGAAGAAATTCAGTTGGACTGTATTTTGAAGGATAAGTGTGCCGGAAGTAAATTTCTTGACGCTATTCTTAGAATCAATTAAGCAATGGAACAAATCATTGATTAAAAAATTGAAAAGAAGTAAAATATGTCCTCAGAATAACTGTGGATTAAGCGTTAAGTTTAAAAGTCATTAAAATAACGAAAATCACTGTAGATCCAAGTGTTTCGAAAGTGACTACAAATGGGCATTTAACGTAGGAAATTAAAACACGTGGAAGTGTTTTAAAAGTGACTACAATACTTGAAGATAGGAACAAAACACTTCATGTGTGTTTTTTTCAGAATACCACTGAAATTGCTGAAAAATACAGGAAGAAGATTCAGAGATAGTTTCAGCATTCTATTTTATTTTTGCCTTCTGTTTTTTGAAATTAATTAAAAAAAAAAAAAACAGATAGATATTTACGTTATAACACACTGATAGAAAAACAATATTGATTCAAGAAATTTTTTTTCTTTAAAATTTGAACTCTTGAAACTAGATATAGATATATTTCTTTCAAGAATTTTTGTCTCTTGGTTCAAGATAGGCGATAACATTGATTCAAGATGTTACCGACTTGTGTTAAGAATGGCTTTTTTTTGAGTCATTAATTTACTCATTTCCAAGAAATAATTTTTTTTCGGTACAACAATTAAAGACTATTTAGTTTTTGAAATATACTTTGATGAATTATTTTAAGTTTTTTAAACGATAATGTTATTTTGGTTGAAAAACTAAATGTATCGATTGAAGATAATATAGCTCTTCTTAAGCCAAGAAAATCTAAATCTCGACAAGAAATTCTTAAAGCAAAATAATCATTTGTCTTCCAAAATAAATTCTTAGATCAAGAAAATATCTCTTGAGTCATCATAAATTTTCTATCAGTGCATAAATATCTCATGAGGCCGTGAAGTAGCGGTTTCCTGACAGCGACGATATTTCGATATGAGCTTAAGGTTTGTGACGGGAAGGCCCGAAACAAGCGGAACTTTAACGTCCGAGGCGTAGCCGAGGACAGAAATTTACGCTCGTTTTCGAACATTCGCGTCACAAAGATTAAAGCGAATATCGAAAAAAAGTCGTTGTCAAAATCGCCACAAAACGGCCGAATAACATACAATATTTTTTGTTATTATCGCTCCATAAGTTTAACTTTTGAGGGATAGGAGGCATACAATGACATATTTAAATTTTATGAAGTTTCACAACGGCAAAAAAACTTAATTTTCCATTAATTATCTTTTTATTAATATTTATTTATGGCGTGGTTTTTATTTTATTAACATTAAGTCCGCTTCATAATAAACTGTCAGCAGAAAAATAATTAGCGCCACTCAATAGTAACTGTTTAAAATTTACTTAAAATCATTGATCGGTACACTAGAATGTGACTTTTTTTTTTTACAATCTCTCAATTTCGCCTGGATGTACTCGAAAAGTTTGTAAAACAAAGGAGGGGGTAAAACTTCACGGCCTAAGCCGTGAAAAAAAAACGTTATGGTAGTCTCTAGAAAAGAGTCCCTTTACGGACGCCATCCAGCGCTCAAAAGTTGAACTTTTGGAGCGAGTATAACAAAAAACCTTTTTTCTCGCAGCGTAGTGTTAAAGATTAATCCGAACAAAAACAGTTTCACTGTAAAAAAATCGTGCCAAGTCCACGTTCATAAGACTATTAAGAAAAAAAATTTTATTTCTTTACAAAAAGATATAAAATAAAAAATTAAAAAATCCAAGTAACCGATATGGTTGTATATGATTTTCGAAAATTAAAAAAAAATTTTTGTAAATTTAAAAATTAAAAGAAACAATTTTGGAACGTATTTAGTGTGCGTAGTTACGAAATATTTCACTTTTTATGAAATTCCTAAATTGTATCTACTAGGACACTTAAAAAAAAATTGAAGTACACAATAACGCACACCAAGTACGTTCCAAAATTGTTTCTTTTAATTTTTAAATTTACAAAAATTTTTTTAATTTTCGAAAATCATATACAACCATATCGGTTACTTGGATTTTTTAATTTTTTATTTTATATCTTTTTGTAAAGAAATAAAATTTTTTTCTTAATAGTCTTATGAACGTGGACTTGGCACGATTTTTTTACAGTGAAACTGTTTTTGTTCGGATTTCAGTTTTTTTTGTAATTGTAATAAAAATTGACAATTTTAATTTAATACATTTCCGGTGGCAAACTATCCCCTTTAAGCTATAGTTCATGTAAAAGTTATTCTTGCGCCGCCTGGCGTGTGTAATTGCAAGCTGTCTAATATCTTTTTTTCACTGTAGTTTCCCATCTATTATAAGATTAGCATGCATCGTTATATTATTTAGTCTCTGGCCGTCCGCTTTTTACATAAGAAAAAAGTTAAAATCTCAAAATCTGGGTCGCTATAGTTTGTGCTGATTATTTTTAATAATTTTAAATAGAAATTATAAAGATAATTGATAATAATCAAGTAATACGCGTAATAAAAAGCATGAACTACTATTATAAAATATCATATAAAAAAAAAATCAAATTAAATTTGAAAAAAAACTTGTAACCTCAAAAAACGATTCTGCTTACGGTATATACACACTCGGTAGTCTGGCTTGAGAACGGAACTTGGCGCCAGATTCTACCGAATCTGTTGATTTAGAAAAAACCAGTCATAATTAATTTAAAAACAGTAGTCAAGAAATGTTTAGCTTGTGATGATTGACGGTATTTTTTTTAACTGTCTGATTGAAAGTTTTTTCATTTCGTAATCCAGAATCATCCATGTTTTATAAATTTAGTAAATCCGGCGTAGATATATATTATTTATTCGGATGAAATACTGAATAATCGAGCTGTGCAACGCGGTATATTTCCGTATCTCTCCAATTCTAGTGAAGTCACGTAACAGAAAAGGGTGCCCAAGGGAGTTCTACGTCCACCCTTTGTATCGCTGAACAATCACGACCTACCCCACAGAGCTTGTAGGGATGTATATATGGCAAAATACACTTTTTCTCTTCAAGTTGCCGTTTCTCCCTCGTTCTCAGCTATTCTCTTAATGCGTGGACGTCATTTCGCGCTTCGTGGGGTTGCAGCAAATGCATCGCAATGACTGCTGCATATAAACTAGAATGACTGATGAACTTCAACGGCCTTCCTTCTGCCTGATAGGCGCATAACAGGACATTTCAATTAATATTGTGCCTGAAGAAGCACACATTATTTTGCAGTGTATTTCTATTTTTTTGTCTCATCAATCTTCGATGTAAAGATAAAGTCATTATTTTTCAATGATTAAACTTTTTTACTTCCATTGCAATTATCATCTATTTTGTCCAATAGATTTTTTTCATATAAAAATTTCCTTTATTGTCTCGAATTTTAATGTTTCATTTCATCGATAGAATTTGAAAAATACGCAGAAAAACGACTCTGTACAATTCATCTGTAAAATTAAAAATCATCTTATGTGAAATTAACAGAACTCAGTACGTTATTTTTACGAGGTGAATTCTGTGATTCTAAATCTGAAAATTTTATTTGAGTCTGTAATTATAACAGAACTTCTTCTGCAATTATGACAAAATTTTCACTCGAATTATTATTGAGAGTTTATCATAATATATTGAAAAGCGCTACTCGGTTCAACGTCATTCCAAATAAATTTAAATCACCTTATATTATCGAACTAACTGTTACCCGCCCGCTTCACTAAGTATTTTATAAAATTGTATTTTTAGATCTAAACTTGAAATTTAATTAGAGTATTGTTTTGACTTTCACAAATTCCAAATTTCATCGAATTAGCATATACCTTTTATCCATGTAATTATTCCAGCTAGTATTCATTGTGACTTTTAAGGTGCAATCATTATGATGTTTGCGTGGCTTTTTTTCAAAAATGAATAATAATTGATACGAAGAAAAAAATTTGAAATGAGAATTTGGAGTCTATAGGAGCTACAGCTTGGAAATTAAAAATTTTTAATGTTAACACCAAACCTTCGCAAACCCCTGTGAGATGAGCTATCGTAAAATTTGCCCATAGACTTTTTTTACATCTCTTACAGAAAATTCCTACAACATCTGGAGTCTGTAGGAGTTATAGCTTGAAAATTAAAAATTTTGATTGTTAATACCCACCCTCGCAACCCTCTGTGAGGTAAGATATCGTTAAATTCGTTTATAGATTATTTCTACATCTCTTACAGAAGATTCCTACCAAATTTGGAGTCGACAGGAGCTATAGTTTAAAAACGGGAATTTTTCATCGTTAACGCCCCCACAACCCTCCTTGTGGGTGGAATTTTGAAAAATCCGTTCTTAGCTGACCTCTACTCGGCGGAAGGAATATTCCTGCCAAATTTCTAGTCTTTTTAGGTCTTATAGTTCCAGAGATATCGTGATGAGTGACTATATCTATAGAAAGACTCCTATATATATAGATTTTTACAAAAATGTTTATTTTTCTGATTTTTAACAGTGTATTTGTAGACAAATTCTTTTTTTACAATCATTAAAAAAATTATTCATTCGAATTAAATTAAAATTTGAAATTTCTTTTTAAGAAATTATTATTTCCATTTTTTATTGATAATCAAATTTAATTTTAATTCAAGAATTTATCTGTATAAAAATTTCACAAAAAAAACATGTGATTTTTACATAATCTCATCTGTAATAACTGAATGTTTTTTTGTAGATCTTGCAGAATATATATACTCTTCAAATTTTACAGATTATTTTCGGTGAATTAAAAAATTCTTTTCTCGGTGTATACTTAAAGAAAAATTGACTTAATTAAAAAAAAAAAACATGAATCGCAAAAATCAGTTTCTTGCTTCAAGAATTCATTGGTTTTTTAATTTATAGATCAAAATTTATCTTAATAGATCAAAATTTATTTTAATAAATCTGCAATCGATAATTACTTCAACTTTAATCAAAGTTTTTCTACTAGAAATAATTTATTTTTTTTTTTTTTTTTTAAGAATTATTATCTTACGTAGTATTGAAATTATTCTAAAAAAATTTTATCGAAAATTTCAGCTAAAAAAATCCATTCACGGAAACGAAACATTTATTTTATTTTGCTTCCAAAATTTACTAATAACTCAAATGATGATCAGTTTTCTAACAATATAAAACAAACATACTTTAAAATTTTTTAAATAATTATTTGAATACTTGCGTAATTACAAAAATAACAGAAAAATTTGAAAAGATGCGTTTTCTTGTTTAATTGTTCTACATTAAAAAAGTTTTTGTAAAATGAATGATGCTTTTTTTTACTTACGTACAATGAGAATTAATGAAACAATAAAATTTTTTATTCAAAAAATGTCATTGACTTATGTTTACATATTTTATATAAAGTTTAATTTCTTTTCATCCATTTATCAAAATATCCAAATCTTAACTAAAAACAATAAAATATAAAATAAACAATAAACATTGTTTCATAACGATAAAAAATTGTACATTGTTATTATTTAAATAAATAAATATAAAATATAAGTGTCAATGTTGCAAAAAAAATTATTTATAATTTCGATATTCCTATTGCTTATCAGTATCGGGTTTATTAAAAAACAAACATATGTATGATAAAATTTCATCTGAATAAACTTTGGTGTATACACGAATAATATTTGCTGACGATATTTTTTCATTTTGCTTTGGTCCATGCACGTCATTATTAGTGTTTTCGTTAAATCAACGCACGGTTCATTGTACTCTATTCGCGTCAGATAACTTCTCACCGCCGATAAATTCGAGCAAAAGGAAATGTCCACATTTGATACGTCAAACCAATCTGCTTAAAAAACATTTTTTTACTGATTCAATGAATCTTTAAATAATCTCAGTTCTTATCTAGCTAAAATATTTTTTTTAATAACAAAAATTATTTACTCATTTCTAACTCTTTGCTATAAATATTATAAATTAGAGAAAATTTGTAACATTAATTACAAATAAAAAATAAAATGTTTTGAATGGAAGAAAATATTTTTAACAGTGATAATTGGATAGAGAACAAAACAGGTGCTAATCATGAGGTGAAAGGTCTGGTAAGTAGAGTGGCTGGGAAAGAATAGCTTATCCAAAGTAAAATAGTTTTTTTCACAAGTCTCTCTAGTTCTGCGGACTCGGGCGTTGTCTTGTAAAAAGCATACTTCAGTTTGATTTCTTGATTGCACTTTTTTTTAACAGAAATTTTTAGTAGATACTACGAGTCGCTTTGGAATATCTTTCGTACATCAGGTTTTTATGTTCCGTGAACTAATGTGTGTAGGTATTACACGGAAAAAAATTGTAGGAAAAATGACAATTGTCATATCGTAATGCAGGACCAGACTTTCAATATCTTCACTGATAAAAAAATTAACGACTCAAGAACTAAAATCTTGAACCAAGAATACCATCTTAAAGAAAATGATTTTCTTGAATCAAGAGAAAAAAAATTCTTGAAACAAGAAAATTTTCTTTGATTAAAAATAATTGCTTAATTCAAGAATTTATTCTCTTGACTCAAGAAAATCGATTTCTTTAAAATGGTATTCTTGGTTCAAGATTTTAGCTCTTGAGTCAAGTTAATTTTTTTATAAGTGTACATAACATTTTTATAGTCACATAAGTACTATCACATAATTATATAAAGTTTATTTAGTAAATTTAGAAACACAAAAATCAGTGAATAAACTTCAATACAGTGTTTATAAGTTACATTATTTAGAATAATCAAACAAAGACAATATTTAGTGTTATGTATTTTTGAGATCACTTAAGTTAAATACGTAAAAATTAATATAGATTTTAATAATTATAATTAATTTATTTATTTATTTGTATGTAAGCTTAATGATAATTGTTTATTTCACATTTAAAGAAGAACTTAAACGCTTTATTTTTAAAGCTTTCAAGCGTAAATGGAAAGAACAAGATGACACTGGATATCATCCTAGATTATACTGAGTGATAAAAATTTTTTAGATAGTAACTAGTATAATTCAGGTTACAATGAGTATAATCCAGATATCATGCAGTATAATCTAGATTTTTCTAGTTGCTATCTAAAATTTTTTTCACGACAGATATCACTGAATATAATCTGGGATGATATCCAGTGTTATCTTGTTCTTTTCGTGTACTGGAACAGATACTATTCGATGGTAACTCTTGCTATAAACGAATAGCTGTTACCACAAAAGAGTGCTCACATATGATAGTAGTAAAATCAAGCAATTGTAATTTGAATGCAATTTTGGCCCACTAGTCTCCAAAATTTTATATATGTCACAATTAACATTTGAATCAAGTAAAATTTATTTAAACCAAGAAAAATTGCTTGGTTAAAAAATTTTTCCATCATATTAAGAAGACGAAGTTTTCAAATTTATTTACTTGATTCAAGTAATTTTTTTTTCTATTCAGTAGAATCGTAGGCGTTGGATTAAAAATTTATACAACAATTTCATTCACAATCTCTTCATCAATGAGTTATTTAAATAAAGAACTGTATTTAAATATCAATTATGGTTAATAAACTGGATAAGTATCAACAATCAAACTACAAGCATTAATTACAGTAAAAATAGTCTACAACAAAAACGATAAAAAATAAAATTAATGTTAAAAGACCTTAAAAATGAAAAATTATTACTCGCTTTTTCTTCGTCTACTCCTCTCTCTTTCTAAATATCTATGATTAAGGACAAATAATTCCCAGTAAATTATCAGCAAAGTTAGTTTACATTTGTAAATTTATAAGTAGGTAAATAGAAGGAAAGAGAAAGGTATCTATAAGGTTTATAAGGCATGCGCAAATTATGCATTCAACACCAGATGGCAATTGCATACAACGTATTCAAATAAAGAGTATCCCTGGGATTCTTAGCGAACAATCTTAAATATAATTTATAATTATCGGAATAGCTTAAATTTCACGATTAGAATATTTTTCAGACTCTTATTATTTAACAAAAACATTTCAAAGATATCCACTACATAATCGAACATTTTTTGGTAACACCGACCATAAAAGGTGTAGAACGTTTACGCCACATATCTAAATCTCTCGCTGAGGAGAATAGTAGGGTCTATCGTGATGACGGTGTAGTGAATGGAAACGTGAATGGATCTACTAGCAGATATATATCTATTGGGATGAAAGTAAGAGGCATCATGATCTTCATCATGCAGACTTTCTGTTGGATATAAGGATAAAAACGTGATAATAAACCAGCTTATGATGTATTTATTTTGTTGTGATATTCAGAAAAAAATATAGTCTCTTAATGATTAGATGGAGAAACAAAAGATTGAACAATGCACAACAAAGAATTTATACCAAGTGTACATTGGTTCTTGGTAGCCTGCAAGCTTTGATATCTTGCATCATAAGTGGTTATCGCTATTAAGCATTGGAATCCTGTTCTATTGTAACGTGTCATAGTTTTTGCGGGTAATTTGAGAGGGAATATTTTTTTTTTTTTTACAAAAATATATTACAAACTTTTGGGACCAGATTTTAGAATACTCTTACTGTTTAATTTAAACTGTTCAAGTATTAAAAAAAAATATCAATTACTCTGGGAAAAATTTATTTTGAAAGAAATCGAAATTTTTCAGCTGAGAAATTATTTTGTTGAAAATTTTTAACTACATTATTTCTTTGCTGAAGAAATCAAAATTTTTATCATAGAAACTTTCTTCTCAAAAAAAGGTTTTTAAATTTAAAAAAAAAAAAAGAATTTTAGATAGACATCCTGCGAATTTTTATTCAAAATTTTTTTTTCCAATTGGATAAGTGGAAGTAATTTTTTCTTAATTCAAATTATCAAAAATACTTGATACAATAAATTTTTATATTTGATCAGGATTTTTAGATACTTTAAGGAAGCAGCGCCACCTACTTCAGCTAAGAAAAAATTTTCTCACCTTGAGAAAATTTTTCTCTTGAATATTTGATACTATTTTAGCGTGCAATTATACATATTGAATGAAAAAAAATGATGAAATATTATTTGATCTTCCCATTTGATATGTTAATCAATAAAAAAATTAATGAAAATTTACTATCGAGATATTTAATTTTTTGGAGCAAGAGAGAAATTTTCTCAAGGCAAGAAAATTTACTTCTATCAAGAACAAAATTTTTTGGAGCAAGAGGCTAAATTTTCTCAAAACAAGAAGATTTTCTTGACTTAAATAAATTTTCATGGATCAAGATACGCATGTCTTAAAGCAAGAGAATTAATTTGTTGGAATAAATGAAATTTCTTGTGTCAAAAAAAATTTTTTTTCGCTCAAGAAAATAATTAAGAAGAAAAATACTTTTTTGGCTCAAGGAATCCTTTTTTTCTGTGTAATTTCTTAAATAATTTTCGAAGCAAATTTAGCTTTTTTGATTAAATATCTTTTAATTGTTTTAAAAAATACTAGAAATTTGAATAGCGCGCTACGCGCGCGCCTAAATTATAACCAATAATAAATCGTGGTCCGTTTTTTGCGAGTTTCGATCTTTGACTAACTTCAGGACTGTCATGTATTTTAATTTAGAGAATTGAAAGATTATTTTTCGTTTATCTTGTCACTTTAATATTAATGAATAGCAAAATCGAAAAATTTCTTCAATCGATTTTCTTACTATCATTGCATTGTAATAAAATTATAGAGAATATAAAAGAGTACATTCATTTTAAAACAAACGGTAATTGACCTTGGAAGTAATTGTTAATTACAAAACTTTCATACCGGATCATGGCAATAAAAAATGAACTTATTTAGTAATAAATATCTTTTAAAAATAAAAACTAAAACAGTGCAAATAGCGTTTGATTAGCGGCAGTAGTGGGGAGTGTGGTGAATAAATAAATAAATATACGAATAGATAGAATATGCAATAAGAATAAGGATTATAATATAAGTCTCACTCTTTCTCTTGTCAGGTATTTATCTGTAGTATTAAGACGGCTCCCACGATCGGTTCATGATCTCCAACGATCGTTGATTCGCGTCACGCTAGTATAAACACAAGTACGATAGAAAAAGACCTACGCCAAGACGGACGTGGTCCATGTCGTTAGAATATCGATAGATAGAATTATTGCGCATACAAGTTTGCCCTTACATTACCAGGTCTGACGGCTTTGGCCTTGTAGTGTGAAAGGCATACGGAAACCCGCTGCTTCCATCTTGTTACGTAAAACGTAAGTTTTCATGAGATTTATATCCTAGCGCAATAAATGTTTACAGAAGTACGAAATTATGAGTAGATTTAATCCTATCATATCTCAATCGTGATTAATTACATCTAAACTATTAAATTAACCCTGATTTTATTGTTTTTTATTGAATACTCCATCGAAAAGCGAACCGTACAATGCACAATTTCATTCAAATAGTTCCAGACATAACTTCATATCGATCATAACTTTTCAACTTTTCAACTTCATGACTTACTGGGTATTAAATTTTGAATAACTTCAAAAATTGTCTATATTTTTAAAAAATTTTAATAAATTTTACGAAAAAGAAATTTCTTTCTTTTAATAAGAGTTTTGAGTTAATACAGAATAAAAATTTTCTTAAAATCCAAAAGTGAATTTCTCATATTGCTCATTTATTATTGAAGAATAAAAATTGTAGAATTGATTTTCAAAAGAAAAAATAATTGAGTAATTTCTTACAGCGTGTTTTCTAATTTTTTTTTAAATATTGAGGCCCATTTTTTTTGTCATATGTGCGCGCATCTAAAAGAATCTAGTTATATGATTGCTTGATCTCTTGAGAATAATGAGAAAAGTTCTTTTGTTTTTGTACGTGTTTTTTATACCCATTACAAAATTTTGCGTCATTGCTTCAAAAAATTTTGTGTTAAATATTTAACACTTTTATGAGTAAATTTAACATTTATACCGTTTCAGGAGTGATTATTTAGATTATGGGAATTCTACCCATAATTTTTGGGAATGTTTCTATAATTATGGAAATGGTTCCTATAATTATGAAAACGATACCTATCATGATAGCTGTAATATCGGCATGATTCCTATAATATACATTTCTTACAAAAATTAAGAGAGCAAGAAAAAAATCCAAATTTTTGGGGGATTTTCAGCAGGCTGTAACTTATACAAAAATAGTCGTACAGCAAAAAAAAAAAAAAATTGTAGCTCTAAGGGTCTAGTTTTCGGATCTGAGTTTGAAATTTTTTTTTTCAAAATTATTTTCGAGTAATCTTAAGAGAATCACCGAAAAAAAATTTTCTAAATTTTTTTGGTTTTTTTTTAATCTACGGACGTAAAAAAAATTTTTTTGACTTAACCTTCATATAAGCTGGATAACTTAGTTATTCAGTTTTAATTTAGTTTTTTTAAAAATCTCAATACAAGCATTTCTCACTGAGATATCGGTGTTTGAATGGAAAAAGATAATTTTGTCTTTAATTACCAACATCTCAGCAACCAATGATCGCACAGAAACTTTAAGGTTGGTTTTAAAAACTTGAATAAATTCTCTACAAGGATTGGTTGTTAATTTTTGAAAAAAAAATTTTTCTTCAATCATTACATGAATTTGAAAAAAAAAAAAAAAAAACAAAAATGGGCTTTTTGTGGTTTTTTGGAAAATCAAGCGCTTAAACAAAAATATTGCGGAAACCATTAATGTTCAGTGTGTCTTTTACTATCCAATATACCCACAAAAACCCTACGAAGTTTCAATTTAATCTAGCCAACCGTTTTTTTTCCCGCTTGACTGAATTTTTGAAAAAATTAAAGGAGCAAAAAAGTCGTGATTTTTATCAAAAATGAAAAAAAAATTTTCTTTTCATTTTTCTCTCCATTCTGTACCAGTGACTTGGTAAATTTGAGAAAAAAAAGAATTTTTTTTGGAAAAAAAAATACAAAAATTTTTGAGAAAGTGAGTCGGTACATCATTTTAATCTTAAGTCAATTAAAAAAAATTTTCTTTTTCCAAAATTTTTTTTCTTGCTCCCTTAATTTTTGTGAGAAGTGTAGTTTGAAGCAAAATTTATGACAGTCATCTTAAGATTTTTGAATATTAATCAGCACCACTGAACAAAAAAATTTTTATGTTTTGGAAGAAAAAAAAATTTTAGAAAAACAACCTGCGAATTTTTATGGAAAATTGTTTTTCATTAAATCTAGAAAACTTTTTTTCAACAACAAAGTTACGGTGAGAAAAATCAGCTAAGAAATAAAATTGCTTAAAATTAAAAAAAAATTAATATCTTATTACAACATTACGCTTTTTTTTTAAAGAAATTTTTTTTCTGTGTATATGATTAAGAGAATGGAGATCATATTGTCTCTATCGTATTGATAGAATACGATTTTTTAGTTAAATTTAGTATCATTTAAAATGTCTTGTGAATTTTTGCCTTTTCAAGGATTCATATGGTTTTCAACAATAGTTAAGCTATTATGCTTTTGAAGTAATTTTGAATAGATTCGAATTTCACGCTCGATAATTTTTATTTATTCATTCATTTTATTTTAAACATGTAAATATAGTTATTTGTCAAATATAAATCCACTTAATTAAGAAAATAAGGATAATTTTGTGACGAGCATATATTATTTTCAAAAAAAATTTTATAAAAAAACTCTTGTAAATTGGTGCTTTTTCATGATTTTAAATATTTTTTGATAATAATTATTTTTTTGTATTCAATTTTTTGAGCAGTTTTTAATAGTTTGTTGATTCTATAAATTTTCTCCGTATTCACATTTTCTATCAATATTTTTCAAGTAATATATACCATCTTTTGAAATATGTAAAATAAGTAATATTGTTCATATATTCACTGATAGAAGGATTTAGTACGAAGTACTAAACTGATTTAGTGACAAAATATTTATTCATTTATTTGGGAGAAACAAATATTTTTAACACAATAAATGTTAAATTTATATATAAAAAAGTTAAATGCTTATCACAAAATCTTTTGACGCAATGACGCAAATTTTTTTACTGTGTATTTTAAAAAACGAATCTGATGCAAAATAAAATCACATTTTATGGAACTTTTTTTTTTCAATTAGCTTATAATCAATAATCCGTTTATTATCAATGGAAAGAATAAAAAAAAAACTGCATTATAATAATGTTGAAGTAAAATGCGCTTGAGTTAATAATTGGGAAGAGATGTTCTTAATTCCAGCAACCCTCTTTTCAGAGCATAATAACAGGCTTTTCAGAAAGACCTCGACAAAATTTATCATAGCCATCGCAGACGAATTTCAATTCAAAGACAAAGTACAACCGAAAATAAAACGAATATTCGAGGTCTTTTCATGAGACAAACCAAATGGAAGGTCAACAGCGGACCAGAGACCACAAAAAAAGCATTTGGTAGACATTCAATGACCTCGAAGTACTCAAGGATTTTTTTTTTACCTTCTTGATTTCGCCACAGTCAAACATTTTTTACACCAGTTATTAAACAATTAACCAAAAGAAATTGTGATGCTTCTTATTATTTTTTTCATGAATAACATCAAAGTAATTTAATGTTAATAACAAATATAATTTCATTTTATTATTCTCTTTATTGCGGTGTAAAAAATCATTAAATTCAATTAAATTTATAAAATTTTAATGTAGGGTATAAAATTTTATAAAATTCTGTGAGATTTTTTTCAGGTAGTCTGAAAATGATATTTTGCAAAATTTAAATGAATAATATAGAACATAAGATTTTTCCTTAACTCAATTCAATTATTTATAGAATAAAGATTACAATTTTTTGTGATTCAATCAAAATGTTTCTCAGAAATCAATTATTTTTGATAAATTATAGCTTACCTTAAAATTAGGGCAGTAATTCAGCACTAGCCGCTAGATGGCGCGTGACAGTTTAAACTTCTCTCATCAAGAGACATTACTTAATTACAAAAGTATCATACGTTACAAATAAGTTTCTTAAAGTTTTTATTTACAATTGGTGAATATTAAGAAGAGTTCGACTGTTACGACTTGCCCTGCTTTTAGTAGAAATATTTTTTTGGTATTATTAATTTGCACATTTATTAACGCACCTTGTTAGACTTTTTAACATTTTTGTTAAATTAATTGAGAAAAATAAATCTAAAAGCGTAGAATCGTAAATTGATCAAGACCAATTACTATAAATAACTATCACTCCTAAAAATGGTTTAAAATTTATGATAAATTAAATTGAAAATTTTGAATAAAATTATTCAAAATAATATTTACATGAAATTTGATAATTTTTTTTGTTTAAAATTTTACAATTATCACACTCCAGTTATGCAAAAACTAATATATTACTACAATGATAAAAAATGAGTGTGAATTTAGACATCTGATAATTTTATAATAATTTATAAACAATTTATTTGTTACAAAAGAAATAGTATAAAAAATTCATATGCAAATTTTCACAAGTTTTTTCTATGCAATTTTTTAGATTTTTTTTACAACCATTAAGTAAAATTAATCTCAAAATTCTCAAAAATTAGCTGTCTGCTGAATTCACCCTCATGATAAAAAAATTTAACATTTTTCAAAGAGCAAGAATTTTGAACCAAGAACACCATTTTGAAGAAAAAGAATTTCTTGTGTATTTTTTTACGATACAAACTTAAAAGCTAGTTTAAAATTTTCTTTTTTGGTTTTTAAAAAATTAAGATCTTTCATTTGAATGAATTATGGCAATAAAGCACTACAATAATTTAAAAAATTGATTCGATATTTATCATTACAATAGAAATTTTTACCTACGGACTGATTTGATTTCTCTTTCGCAACTTAACAAATTTGTATAGTATTATGTCCATCGATGTAACCCTGCAGTGAATATTATTTTTATAAAGGCAATAAATATCATAGTTGATTAACAGTAGAATCTTAATGATTGTAGCAAGTGAAGTAAAATATAACAATTAGTATCAAAATAAACAAATCATAGTCTGTGAATGTCAAATTAATTTTATTTAGAATCTAAAAAACTTTTTAAATGCACGGAAAACAGAAAACTCGAAAAATTACAGTATATAATGCAACGTGGCGCTTCGTGATAAAAACTGAAAAAATTACAGTTTAAAATGTAATAATTACAGATTTTATAAGAATTATATTGTAAAATGTAATATTTACATTGAAAGCTCTGAATATTAAATGAAAAAATTGAATTTAGAAAAATGTTATTTCAAACTGTAATTTTTCTAGTTTTGATTACGACGGGACCGATTTTACATTTTATCCTGTAATTTTTCGAGTTTTCTTTTTTCCGTGTGGATAACTTGAGTCAGGTCGACTGAAAGAAAAAATTTCTTTTTGCAAAAAATTAGCAATGTTGTAATAAATTAATTCGTTTCAAATTTCTAAATTTTGTAGCTGAAAAAAATCACCATTTTTCTCAGTAATTTTGTTATTCAACAAAAGTAGTCTAGATTCGGAAAAAATAATTTTGGATGAAAATACACGTTATTTATCTAAAATTGTTTTTCTTCAAATTAAATGAACTTTTTTCAAAAAGTAACTGTGAGAAAAATTCTAATTTCTTCAGCTAAGAAATAAAACTGTTTTAAATTTTAAACAGATTAATTTCTTGTCACATCAATACTCATTTTTCTAGAAAAACTTTTTTCTCTCAGTGTGCTCTTGCCAGAAAAAAAATTTTCACTTGTAATTTTTTTTAATTTTCAGACAAGTAATTTTTTAATTACATTTTTTTTCATAATAATTTTATTGTTATAAAAGTCAAAAAAATTTACAAATGTCCGTTAATTTATAATAATAAAGTTAGTCGACATTTTTGCACTTACAGTTTTTCGAATTTTCTGCAAATGAAAGTTAAACAAAAAGTTTTTGTAATAATTTTTTCAATAAAAAAAATTCTAAAAATTTTTAGATGGCTAATTTTTTAAGAAAAAAATTTCTTCTCTCAGTGTGCTCTTGCAGTAGGTAGAAACAAGATAATTTCTTCCCAATTAAAAAAAAAAAAAAAATTTAAGGATTTAAATAGATTTTTAAGATCAGTCGCATGTTATTAAATTTTTAAATTCATTCATATCAATTTTTGAATCGCTATAAAAATTATTTAAAAACTTCGTTCTTTAGAACATGTCCATTAACTGTAACAAATTTTTTTTAAAAATTCGAACATTGGCTTTAAGTATTCTAATTTTTTGGTAACTCAGCAAATACTGATAGAAAATCGTAGTTTTAAAAATAGTTTAATTAATAAAATAAAGTAACGAAGTTTTATTATTAAGGAATCTTCAGAAGAGTTTTTGTGAGCGATGAACCAAGTTGAAGTACATAAGGCCCTCGGCAGTGCTGCCATCAGTTGACTGAGGTCAATGTCGGGTGTTTACGGATTGGACCGGGCCTGGGACTAGCATTGGACCGGTGTTGCGGGTTAATATATGTGTGAGTGTAAATAACGACACACCGGCATTGCATAAACACTCCTTTGTTTTTGAAAGTGTGTGCGTTTGCTCGCGATATAGTCTGTGTGTTTGCAGTGTTCGTGAAGAGGTGCATCGCCCTCTGACGCTACTTCAAGGCCAGCGAAAATGCATGTTCAGCGTCCTATCCCTCTTTCTCGTTATCTTTAACTATACTATAATCGCCAAAAGCCTTGGCGACTTACTTTTCTTACTCACTCGTTATTACCTTTTGCTTGCCTTACTTCCCCTAAAGCGTCACTGAATAAAAAGTGAGAGAAGATAAAAGAAGCAACGACGAAGGAGGCGCCAGGTTTTCGGACAAAGAAAAATACCTCAACCTGGGATGCCGAGAGATAGGTCGGGTCTGCGCTTTTGCGCATGTCTGCTATATCGTTAAATCAGGCCCAAGTTTTTTTACGGTTTTATTCAACTTGTCTCATCATTTTATTTTGCTTTATTATTTTTAAAGCTTGTTATTTTCTTTTGTAATTTTTTTTTTCAAACAGTTTTTAATTGCAAAAATTATTTAATAAATTATTATTGATTTTTTTCAGACAAATATCGCTTAGATAATCGTTCACATGTAGATGATACAACGAAAGAATTATTGTTTTGTTGCAGGTCAGGTGGAGAATTAATACATGTATGTAGCAATGTACCTGCTCTACAGTAGTGTGTCACTTTCCCTTTAGACCATATTCCTTGCCAGGATGCAGGCAATGTGCATAATGTGCGACGTAACTTTATGAGCAACCGATATAGGAATGAAGGACAAAGAGAAAGAAGAGGAAGGCCGTATTATGAAGCTACAACTGTCCGTTATTTTACTTTTTTTCAAATACTTTACGACATTATCGCAAATATTTATTTACATGTGATTATTTATCTACTAAATTTAGGATTTTAATCATTTTTTACCTCATTTCATCTCTTAAAAAATTGATCTGTTATGGGTGTACAAGGTCGCTGCGGTCATGAGCCCATTGTTGCGCTTCAGCACACCTGACACGATTCGAAGAACCCATTCAGACACAAAATCCTCCATCTTTCTAAATTTTATTGTAGTTATACGCTGCGGCGTATGCTATTCTTCTGATTTTTGAATTGTGGTTAATTTTTTAATATACGTAGGTTGATGTTGGAAGACACTCGATCACTACATTCTTCTTAAAATATGTCAAATAAATTATTAGGTCATAGGATTTTTGTATAAACATTTTGTATTGAAATTTTTTATCTATAATATCTTTCAAACGAATTAGTTGGTTCAGAAGAAGGTTGTAATTATTTTAGCAAATTTTTTTACGATTTCGCTTGAGTAACTACACAGCAGATTTCAATCACCGGTTTGAATAGCTACACAAAAAAAATTTTTTTTCAAATGGAGAACAAAATTCTTGACTCAAGAAAATTTTTGAGAAAAATTTTCTTTTTAAGAACATAAGCATTGTGGTGACAGGGAACTAATTTGTTGAAAATTTTAAGAAATTTATTTCTTAGCTGAAGAAATTAAATTTTTTTTCATAGTAACTTTCTTGTTGAAAAAAAGGTTTCTACACAGAAAAAAAAAAATTCTTGAATCAAGAAAATTATAAGAAAGAACGAAGTTATTTTGGAGCAAGTAGAAATTTTCTTGGTTTAAAAAAATTTAACTTTGTTCAAGAAATTTTCAATCTTCCTTAAGATTTTTTTGATTTAAGATAATTTACGCTTGACTCAAGACTTTCTTTTTTTCTGTGTAGTCCTATGTTGACTATTATCTAGAATTCCTTTTTTTCCAAATCAGAAAATTTTTTTATCAAGAAAGTTACTAGGAGAAAAATCTTTATTTTTTCAGCTTAGAAATAAAATTGTTTCAAACGTTCAATAAATTAATTTCGTATTACGACATTATCCATGTTTATCAACCGAAAATTTTTCTCTTAGTCTGGTGACATGTATCTTATTAAATTAAAACTAAAACTTAAACCAATGAGTATATCATTGCTACAAGATCGATGATCAATAACTAAATAGAAAATATCAATAAAATGTCAACAATATTACTTATTTTACATATTTCAAAAGATGGTATATATTACTTGAAAAATATTGATAGAAAATGTGAATACGGAGAAAATTTATAGAATCAACAAACTATTAAAAACTGCTCAAAAAATTGAATACAAAAAAATAATTATTATCAAAAAATATTTAAAATCATGAAAAAGCACCAATTTACAAGAGTTTTTTTATAAAATTTTTTTTGAAAATAATATATGCTCGTCACAAAAT
This sequence comes from Cotesia typhae, assembly GCF_013202065.1. Classification (NCBI taxonomy): domain Eukaryota; kingdom Metazoa; phylum Arthropoda; class Insecta; order Hymenoptera; family Braconidae; genus Cotesia; species Cotesia typhae. The sequence continues at coordinate 1,950,985 of NW_027423761.1, forward strand.
TATCCTTATTTTCTTAATTAAGTGGATTTATATTTGACAAATAACTATATTTACATGTTTAAAATAAAATGAATGAATAAATAAAAATTATCGAGCGTGAAATTCGAATCTATTCAAAATTACTTCAAAAGCATAATAGCTTAACTATTGTTGAAAACCATATGAATCCTTGAAAAGGCAAAAATTCACAAGACATTTTAAATGATACTAAATTTAACTAAAAAATCGTATTCTATCAATACGATAGAGACAATATGATCTCCATTCTCTTAATCATATACACAGAAAAAAATTTCTTTAAAAAAAAAGCGTAATGTTGTAATAAGATATTAATTTTTTTAATTTTAAGCAATTTTATTTCTTAGCTGATTTTTCTCACCGTAACTTTGTTGTTGAAAAAAGTTTTCTAGATTTAATGAAAAACAATTTTCCATAAAAATTCGCAGGTTGTTTTTCTAAAATTTTTTTTTCTTCCAAAACATAAAAATTTTTTTGTTCAGTGGTGCTGATTAATATTCAAAAATCTTAAGATGACTGTCATAAATTTTGCTTCAAACTACACTTCTCACAAAAATTAAGGGAGCAAGAAAAAAAATTTTGGAAAAAGAAAATTTTTTTTAATTGACTTAAGATTAAAATGATGTACCGACTCACTTTCTCAAAAATTTTTGTATTTTTTTTTTCAAAAAAAATTCTTTTTTTTTTCTCAAATTTACCAAGTCACTGGTACAGAATGGAGAGAAAAATGAAAAGAAAATTTTTTTTTCATTTTTGATAAAAATCACGACTTTTTTGCTCCTTTAATTTTTTCAAAAATTCAGTCAAGCGGGAAAAAAAACGGTTGGCTAGATTAAATTGAAACTTCGTAGGGTTTTTGTGGGTATATTGGATAGTAAAAGACACACTGAACATTAATGGTTTCCGCAATATTTTTGTTTAAGCGCTTGATTTTCCAAAAAACCACAAAAGCCCATTTTTGTTTTTTTTTTTTTTTTTTTTTTTCAAATTCATGTAATGATTGAAGAAAAATTTTTTTCAAAAATTAACAACCAATCCTTGTAGAGAATTTATTCAAGTTTTTAAAACCAACCTTAAAGTTTCTGTGCGATCATTGGTTGCTGAGATGTTGGTAATTAAAGACAAAATTATCTTTTTCCATTCAAACACCGATATCTCAGTGAGAAATGCTTGTATTGAGATTTTTAAAAAAACTAAATTAAAACTGAATAACTAAGTTATCCAGCTTATATGAAGGTTAAGTCAAAAAAATTTTTTTTACGTCCGTAGATTAAAAAAAAACCAAAAAAATTTAGAAAATTTTTTTTCGGTGATTCTCTTAAGATTACTCGAAAATAATTTTGAAAAAAAAAATTTCAAACTCAGATCCGAAAACTAGACCCTTAGAGCTACAATTTTTTTTTTTTTTTGCTGTACGACTATTTTTGTATAAGTTACAGCCTGCTGAAAATCCCCCAAAAATTTGGATTTTTTTCTTGCTCTCTTAATTTTTGTGAGAAGTGTATGTAATAATGTATGAAGCGTAATTAATAACTTATTATTAATTGAAGATAAATAAATGAAGGGTGATGATAATAATGCAGAGAAGGTTTTGAATTACAGAAGAGATATATATATATATATATATATATATATATATATATATATGTATAATTTAGCGTAAAAGTATATTTACACAATGACTAGTTGGCAGTATCAATATAGCTTAAACATCTATGTTGTATTATGCGGAAGCCAATAGTAGACTCCCTTTGACTATGGGCTCGCGTTTCGAGGGCATTCAGCGGCGAGAAATACTACATGGTGAATGCGTCAGTAAGCGCAATCGATGAAAATCATTTCCTCGCTCTTTGAGCATTCCTCTGTGAGCACCGCATTGAATGCAAAGTAAAAAATAAAATGAAAAATAAGAGAAAAAGAAAGGGAAAAAAATTATTATAAAGATGCCGAAGACAAAGGAAGGTTGACGGACCCCTAGATGACTTTACTTTTGTGAAGCTGGGTACATTCAGGTACTTATTCAGGTACTGAGCATGTGTACGTGTCAGGTGGGAAGAGGAGTAAAGAGAGATGCTATGAATTTCACATACGAAAGAGCAGGAGCAGTAGAAGGCAAGGACCCGTACACAATGCGTGCTCCGGAGAATAAACGAGCTTGGCATTTGTACCGAGAAGAAGGGGCAGTTAGGCTTACTTCAAGTACAAGACCAACTGAAAAGCATGCACCATTGGGATAATGCCGAATCGACGAGTCGAGTAGTGGAATTAAGAGACGTCAGAGGGCCGGAATTTAGGGTAGGTCCAAACCGGCCTCTCTTTCGTTCGCATCATCCCAATTTCTGTACTCGCGCCATGCTTATTTTTAGCATCTTTAATTTTTAGCTGCTATCCACTGCTCATTATAATTCAACTGGGTTAAATTTTATGTGCGATGTACATATGCAGTCAAATTAAATAAAATTAAAAAATTAAAGTGTAATCAGTTTGCAACCGTGACGGTAAGAGCTAAAACAAAAAAAGTAAATGGAGAATCGAGCAGCTGAAGAAATAAATAAATAAATAAATAAAAAATAACCAGAGGGAACGTCTTGAAAGTAGCTCTTCACTCCCGTCTTACCCATCCCCACTTAAATTGATGGCGTTGCGGGCTGGTACGCCAACTCAATTTCTCCTCTTTTGGTACCTAACTTCGTACCTACGGCAAGCTCTTACACACAACTGTGGGCCCCTCCGTGTTATATTACTGGGTCCTACGGCCATTGATCCCGACCTTCACGCGCCGAACGAACGCGATTGCTAACGAAAGCGGACTTTCCGAACTCGAACCTACAGTAACTTGGTTTTGCTTCGTTCGACGTAGCCACTCAGCTCACAACACCCCACTGCTCTTCCCTTCTACATCAGACTCTTTTTCATTTGCCCAGAGCATTTTCACTGGATCCCCGTACCGGCATCCCCGGCTATTTCGTCCGTTTCTTACCCACAGTCTGTTTTCTTTCAATGTTTTTAATCTTTCATCCTCGGTTATTCTCTTCATCCGTTCTTATTCCTCTCCTTCTCTTGTTACCTACAGTCATTCGAAATTCTTACACGCACTGGGCAAATGCTGCTTCAACTTTGCTGATGGTGAATTCACACATCTACCGAACTTGAGAACCCTAACCTACCACAACTTGTTTTCAATATAATTGCTTTTATTTCCTGTCTGCTCTTTCATTTTTTATTCCTTTACGGTGAATTAATGCCTTATGATTTATTTTTTACCAGTAAATTATTGTTATGTTCCTTCTTGAATTATTTCAGTCCACTGCTTTAAATTTTTCTGAGGTCATTCAATCACATAAAAATATGTCGTCATTTTTATGCGTACAGATTATTTCATTCAATGGAAATTGTTGCATGTTGGTCCTCATTTCAGATCTTATTCAAAACTTCATTATATTGCCTCTTAAATAATTAAGTAACGCTCAAAAATAGAATTAGTTAGAAAAAATGTCAAAAGGCGGAAAAAAATTCGTTTTGCCTATCGTTTTGTAAAAATATTCTAAGCTTAAGAATGAAAGAAAAATTTTTTAAAACCAAAAAGACATGTGTCTCAAATTGTATAGCCTTTCAGTTTTAGAAACTTCAAAATTTTGTAATCTAACGTCAAAATGTATGCTCTGTGCAATCTCATTGAGCATACGTCGTTTATGTAACTTTTCTCTACAGTTGATTTTTATATTCTAGACTATTATTTTAATCGAACTTGATAGAGCTTTTTATCAATGTTTTTGGATGTAAGATCATTTTTTTTACGCTCTTTTGACTTTAAGAGAATTTCTTTCTCGAAGCCAAATAATTTTTCCTAGTGATCCTTTTTTAAGATTTTGGGTTAAATGACGAAAAAAATTTTTCATCCGCCTTTTTTTCACAAAATCCTTTTTTAACAGATATACTACGCTCTTTTGGCATTATAGCAACTCTCGAAATATTTAATACTTAATGATACTTTTTAGCAATTTTAGGATAGTTGAACGTGATGTAGAACCCGGGTCAAAAAATTTAATCTTTTTTATAATAAATGAAAATTTTTAATTTTTAAGTTTCTAAAAAATTTTTTTTTTTTTATTTTAAAAAGTGTGTTTTTATTTAAAAGTGTTTAGATACATAAAATAAGTCAAAATTATCTTATAAATAATTCGATCGGAAATAATATCATTTTTGGTTATGCTTATACTGAAAGATAAATTAAATTGAATCAAGGAAAAAATTTTGAACGAAGAAAATAATGTTTAAGAATTTAATTGTCTTGAATCAAGACGAAAAAATTTTTAATTTAAACTTTTTTTCGCTTGAATCAAGATGAAGTTATTCAAAATTATTATCTTGATTCAAGTTAGATTTTTGTGCACAGAAAGAAAAAAAGTCTTAAGTCAAGCGTAAATTTTCTTAAATCAAGAAAATTTTAAGGAAGACTAAAAATTTATGGGAAGAAGTTAAAATTTCTTGAATGAAGTTACATTTTTTGAAGCCAAGAAAACTTCTTCTGGCTCCAAAATAACTTCGGTCTTCCTTATAATTTTCTTGGTTCAAAAAAAATTTTTTTTTCTGTGTGGTTACATGAAAATATAAATCTGAGTATCATTTTTAGCTATATACAAATTAGATTTTTTGATTGCATTAAGAGACATTTTTATATCTTAACAAATAGAAATACGGAAGCAAGACAAACCATAAGATCTACATAACTTTTATAATTTACAAGCTAATAAAATATACAATATATATGAAACTATAATAAAAACATAGTAATATTATGTCATATAATTTTACTGCATCATTAGAAAATACGTTTAATTTTACAATTTAAAATAATTAATTATAATAGTAAGCATAATAACTAAATAAATTCAAATATAATAATGCAATAAAAAATAATCAAACTGTTATTGTAAAATAAAATAATATCGAAAAATTATATCAAATTATCGATTATGAGTTTAATAAAATTTTTTAATCTTTAATTCGAAAAATTTTCGTTCACTTTTAATTATTACAGTTCATCTCTTATTTATTTGTTTTTAACTTTAAATCCTCACAAAAAAGAAGTAGACAAGCTCTCTATTGCAGTCTGTTCTATAACTTTAGTTCCAGGAATTTCAGACTCGTCGCTATTATAGCTATATAGACTGCAATGCATCACTAAATTTTTATTGACTAGAACGAGGAAATTTCTTAAAATTTAATAAAAAAATATGGAAATTTCAGTGAAATTTTATGAATAAAGAAAAAAAAAACAAAAACAGAATACTTGAAAAAATTTTTCTTTATCTGCTTCTTTTTGATTAAATCGAATTAAATATACTAAACTTAAAAGTTAGAATTTTGTTTTCAAGAATATCAACAATCACAATTTTCGTTTAATTTAATTTATTCTTCAAGATGTTGCAAGCAAGGTATAGCTAAGTTCTTTAGTTAATACATTAGGTAGATACGCGATGATTCAAAACAAGGTTATTGGCTTTACAAGTTGCAGCTGTCACTAGTGTAACGATGGTTGCCTTTCTCACTCTGAACTGCGTTGGCCAGCCGGTGGAAGTTTTATCCGAACCACTTATTTTTCAAGATGGAATCTTGCGTACGTACCTGCAATATAACAGCATCTATAATTTTCGTATATCAGTTGACTATTTTTATGTTGTTAAAATTGTTCATTTTAAAAAGATAATTTTCCATTGCGAACAAATATTTAGTTCTAAAATTAAAAGGTCACCTCACAAATGACTAAAAAATGCCTACTTGCGTGTCTCTACTCCAATATTTTACCCTTTATAAATGCCAATTCGAAACAAATTTATATTTCTATTTGATCAAAAGATAGCGAGTGACCATTGTTTATAAATTATGATAATAATTTATGAAAAAAACAAAAATTTTTTTTCATCATTGCGTTTAAGAAGGTTCAACTAATCACCAAAAAATTCAGCGTGAACAAAAAATTTGAATTTACGATTTACAGAAGTCTAAAGTTGATGCTTATTTTGAGACCCCAAAGAAACCCCGTTTTTTAATCTTTTATTGTTTATATTTCTTGTCAAAAATTTTTTATAAATTAGCAATTTTGGATAGAGTTACATAAAACTTTGACTCATTGATCGATATGTGTCATATTTCAATGATATTTTTTTAAATATAAGTTACTCGCGTTTTAAAAAAGTAGTATATTCTTTTTGACTGTATAGTAGATCTTGATTACATCGATGCATGAATTTTTTAGGCTTTTATATGACAAATATTAAACGGTAAATCCAAAATTAACCAAAAAAAAATTTTGATAGATCTATTTTTTTTTAACACAATTTTTTCTTTTGTACATTGAAAAAAAAAATTAACTTGAATAAAAAAAAATTTTTTTTAATCAAAAAAATAATTTTGAAGAGTTTCATTGCTTGGATCAAGACGGAAAATTTTTTAATCAAGTAAAATTTACTTGAACCAAGAAAAATTTCTTAGTTTCAGAATTTTTCTATCCGAATCAAGAACATGAAATTCTTCAAAATTATTTACTTAATTCAAGTAAATTTTTTTTTTTGTGTAGAAGTTTTTGAATCATTCTTTCTCTGATGCTTAAAAAATGATGTTAAATGTTACCAATTACGTTAAAAGTGTATCAAATATTGTATCTATGAATTAAAAATTTTATTTTTAAAATCGTGGAGTCCAATAACTTTCAAAAATTTGTACATTAGGAAAAGGTTTTTCAAAAAAATTTTTTTTATGATGTACTTGAAATACTTTTAGAATTTCGAAAAATTTTCATAATAAAAAAAAAGCAAATTTAGAATAAAATTTTCAAATTAGTTAAATAGATTCACCAGAAAAATAAAAACAGCCTCAAATTTCTTAAATATCCAATTTTAACCTTGACATCATTTTTGAAAGAGTTAAATTAAATTCATCAAAAAGTTAATAAGAACTTTCTTCGTAGGGCATTTGATTCCCTACAAGAGAATGTTTCGGTTTAACAGTCTGACGATCCGTTGATAAGTTACAAAATTAAAATTTTCAAATTTCTAAATATTAATTTTTTGATATTTAAAAAGATTTTTTTTAATCCAACAATTGGCGTTTTTGATATTTTTTTATTACTCTAAAATTAAAATTTTTTAACAATTGTTTTTTTATCCAAAAATTAAAATTTTTTCATTTTAGATTTACTCTAATAAAGAAAAACATTTTATAAGTAGAAAAAAAATTTTTTTTCAACGATGACAGCTCGATTTTCGAGAAAACGGGGTAAAACCAATATCTTCCCGATTTTTGAAAATTTTCAATTGTCTTAGCGGAAAGTTAAAAATAAATTTAGATATTTTTAGTGTAATTCAAAATTGTATTTGTTGAGCAGAATAAATTTTTTAGTAATATCTATAATATTTTCTGTGTAAAAAAAATTAAAACATCAATATTGGCTTTTTTTCAAGCACTGGAACCAGAATGACCCCTTAACAGAATAGCCTAATTTTTGACAATTTTGTTTGTTTGCAAAACATGTTTTCACTTATTAATATTCTAAAACAATAAAAGATTATAAGGGTAGTGAAATCTTATTAATATTCGAAAATGAATATATAAAAGTTTACACATGATTAAAATAGATGAGGATATGAAGTGATAGAGAGAAATAAAAGAAAAACATGAAGAGCGGGATGGGAAAACGAATCGGAGCATGTTGTCCCCGACACACTGCTATACAACATCGACGCCTATCAAAACTGTCAGGTTATTGTCTCGCGTTTTAATGGAACTTCAACTGTGTGGAATACGCTGAACAGAATCAAATACGGCGAACTATTGAGAATTGAGAGTCGAGAAGTGAAGCTGATGCAAACATATAATAGATATTTACGGAGGTAGGTTGGCACATCTTGGTCATTGTGTCGGTGTATTAGTGCAAAACGATCAAAAATTTGATGCTGAAAGGATCTAAAACCGTCTGTTAATGATAAACTTTTCTCAATTATTTTTTCTACGCTTAATCAATAATATGATGCTTTCAATCAACTGCCAAAAACATAGATTTCACAGTTTCATGTTGTTTTTTTTTTTTTTTTTTTTTTTTCAGAATAATTTAATATTTCCATGTTATTACTTTGAGGCTTAAAAAACCTGACAATTTTATTTTTTCAAGTTTCCTTTCAAAATTAGTTAATCAACTATTTTTCAGAGCCCTCAGCCCTCTGAAATAATCACTTATGTTTTAAAACATTTTTAGGAATTATTCGGTACTTAAAAAAAATGCTCGAAAACTTTTTCTCGTTGTTCTATCACATTAAAAATTATCATGTAATATTTACACAAATATTATCTAAAATTAACACAATATTATGTTAATAAGACTGTTTACATTGATAAAAAAAATTAACTTGATTCAAGAGCCAGAATCTTGAACCAAGAATACCATTTTGAAGAAATTCATTTTCTTGAGTCCAGAGAATAAATTCTTGAATTAAGAAATTATTGCTGATCTAAAAAAATTTTCTTGTTTCAAGAATTTATTCTCTTGACTCAGGAAAATTATTTTCTTCAAAATGATATTCTTTGTGGCTGTGTATTATTTTCTATGTTCAAAATTATCCACGGAAAGGAAGTTTAATTAAAAATTATGGTTAAATTTATTGTAATCTTTGGACATATTGCGGCCCTTTTATTTATTGCCATTTTTTAAATGAAAATCATGATTTGATCATGAAAATCATGATCAAATAGAGAAATTCGTAACATTAATCAAGTTAACTCAATTATACTGAGATAAATTGATTGTTGAAAATTGAAATCGTTAAATTAAGAACGTTACACTCAGATCAGTTTGTAGCGCCCTTGACGCTACTCGAGACTTTCACGCAGACGGACCAGGTTCGAATCCCTTCACATCCAAGTTTCTATCAACCAGTAGTCCATCACCTCAGAATAATAAAGATTTAAAACTAAACAACGAGAACAATTTTTTTTTAATTATTTTAACTAAAATTGAATTTTTTTGCCTATGCTTGACCGATGCTCGATCTACGCTTGATTACTACTCTCTTAAAAGACATCAGTGGAATTTCATTGATTCCAACCAGTGAATGCAATTTCACTGGTGAATTAGTGAAATTCACTGGTTGAATCAGTGAACAATATATCTAAGCGCATGCGCGCTGTTATGTCCACTGGTTAAATCAGTGAAAATCCACTGATTCACCAGTGAAATTGTCATTCACTGGTTGAATCAGTTTAAGTCCACGGATTTCTTTCAAGAGAGTATGTTCGGCCGACACTCAGCCGCTTATATCGGCTTGGTGTTACCTCCACTGCTCGCCCAGTCTTGGCTCAACGGTATTTCACTATACTCGGTCGATACTTAAAGATAGGTTGCCAGTCTTGGCCCAGTATCGGGCCGATCTTCAATTCTTGTATGCATGGTAAAAAAAGATGATTTAAAATTTCCACTATAAATGATGTAAAAATCCGATTTATGAGTGGTGTTATTTTTGGATTGACATGATACAAATACTGTACCACCGTGATGTATATTTCACATTACAGTGAAGTAAATTATGCTTGCCCTATATATACGCATGCGCCTGAATATTGTATAGGTTATATTTGTTGTTGATATTTTGTGTCGTATGTACTTTTTTATTTATTAAGAATTTGTTATAAAAAAACGTGAAAATAACATGGCCAATGATTTTGTATATTCAATGCTAAAAGAATATTTTCTTGAAAAATTTATTTCAAGGTTTGAGGGTACATATATCAACAGTCGAATTTGAAATTAGTCCCATTTCAATAAATACATTAGATACGAAAATTGTATCACCGGTTGATGTAAATTTCGGTTCACCTTTTTTGACTTCACAGGTGATACAATTTTTATATCACCTGATGAGATTTGAAAACCACTTTTTTTCCGTGTATGATTAGCTGGAGACTTACAGGCGCTATTCAGGCGCTACCCATTTTCATTTACTCCTCAATAGCACCTCAAAAACCTCGAATTTTCTTTCGAAACTGAGACAGAGATACTATTGAAGCGCTATTAGGTCCTCAATACCTCAAATATGCAAAAAGGCCAAAAAGCGACAACTTGAGATGCTACCGAGGCTCTAAAATGCACGTTATTTCACTATTTTGGATGTACCCGTAAGGCTACTAGTTTGTCAAAAATTTGAGGCGCTAAATTTCGACTCGGGATAACTTGTAAAATATTGAAGAAATCAAAAAATGGCATTGTTAAGAAGTCGATTTGGTATACGGGATACTGGATAAATTTTTTTTAATTAAAATTCCATCGTAATTATTATCTTTCTGATTTTTTATCTGTGTACCGTGCTACACTGAAAAAAAATTAATTCGAATCAAGAGAAAAATTCTTCGATCAAGTAAAATTTACTTACAAGAAAAATTTCTTAGTTAAAAAAGGTTTTTTCATAAATCAAGAAGATAATGTTCTTCAAAATTATTTACTTGATTAAAAAGTATTTCATGTAAATAAAAAAATTTGTAAATCATTATAAGATTATTTTTGTACTTAAAAATTTATCTCAAGATCCGAATAAATTTTATAAAAAGTTCGTACTCAATAGATCTTAGCGTAGAGCATGAATGTCCTCAATATTTCGCTATGCATGTGCATATTTCGTAAATTTATAAAAATTTTATAATCAAGTTGATACTTTTATAATCAAGTTGATTTGTGTAGAAGGTTCTTAACTTAAACCATGATAAACTAACATATTTTTATAAGAGACATGAAAAGAGTTATTTTTTTGCGACACCCTATTATATTATTTTATAGAGACATATCGAGTAATATTATGGCTATCGCATCATCAATATTCTTTAAATAGTTTATTTAAAAACTGAACAATTAACTATAAAAATAAAATATGACTATCAGATGCTTAAACAACCGAAAGTTCCATTAAAAGACACTTTTGAAATAGGCCGCAAGAGTTCAAGCGCATCAATTCTTATCAAAGGCTATCGGGCGACTTTGTATCCCCCATCACATGAGATTTTGCGTGCATTAATAAATGCACATAAGTGGACAAACACATACATACATATACACATGCATATTGTTGAAAGCTTCAGGATGGGCTAGATTTCAATCGTGTTGGTTGGTTAAGTTTATCCTACCGTAACACTATAAAAATAACAGCCGGTGGACGGTCTCTCCTTATCCCATTTTCTCGCTCTAGATTACTCAATATGTTCATCTTTCATCGCTACATTCGTTCTCTCTTCCACACTCGAAGAGTTACGCCATATATTTCCTCCTAGGTGGCGTCGTTGCCATCTTCTACTTCCCATTCAACAGCTTGTTTATTTACCTCTTACCTCTCTGCTGTTAGACGCGTGTAACTTGCTATATTTTGTACTTTCAGTCCATGCAATAACTATCTTTAGAATACAAGCACAAGGTTACGTTTTTAGTATTGATATATTTTATAAACTTCACTTCTATAATTAAATCTATATTTATGACAATATTTCCAATAATTACTATTTTCTAACCATGATACAGCTTTTTCCGAGCGTCATTTAGCTTTAACCAGTCAAACTTTTGTTCGAATGAAAATCTATAGAGAGTTTAATCGTAAAAATACCGAGCTTTCCACCACACGCATCTACATTAGCTTATATCTAAGGACATTCATGCGTGAGACTTGATAAAAATTATTATTCTTGAATATTAACGAGTTTAATAATGCAGTTAGGTTTCTCCCAAAATTTAGAATCCTTCGGCTATCATTTTAGAAAGTTATTCATGATTTAAAATTGAATTGATAATTTAGGCTTAAGTTTCAATTTTTATTAAAGAATGTATTTTAGTTTTCTGGACTATTGTTTATTTTTTAGTTCGATTTATCACCCGAGTCATAATTTAAATCGTAGATTTAACGTATCGAACATTCAAATCGTAGGTTGAGCGTATTAGACGGTGAAAATGTAGGATCAACGTATTGAACGTTAAAATCGTCATTTGAACGTAATGGACGTTAAAAACGTATATATTGAACGTATCCAACGTATTGTAAATGTGAAAAGAACCAATAATGGGTGAAAATAAGTAATATTAAAACTACTTAAATAACTGCACATGCTTGAAACCTAAATAGACAAAAAAAAATTTTTTTCAGTTCTGTTAGGGAGGTTTTACTTTTTGCAGCTTAAATTTACCATTTTTTTTTACGAAAGTGCTTTATCGAAATTTTTTACCCTCGAAATAGTTTCTAAAATTATGTAAAATTTTATGAAATACCATTCATACGATTTTATACCACACGGAAAAAAAATATTGTTACTGAAGCCATCTATTAGATATCTACTCGTAGATTCTTACTGTAGCAATGTGTATTTCTACAAGAGCACTACTGTAGAGCTACTGGAGCGATCTGTTAGTTGGCTAGAATCGCTAACCAACATTTTTCATACAGAGCCCTTTTACCAGACAAAACGATTTAAATATTTTATATTTTATATTTAATAACAAAAAATTTTATTATTCTATCGAATCAATCTTTTATTAATTATTATTGAAAAATTATACGGATAAATAAAAAAGAATAAGTAATTAAAAATTATAAAATAGATTACATATTAAATTAACAAGTTTTTGATAATACTTATTTATTTTTCATGGACCATTAAAAAAAAAATTGTCACAAGAATTTAAGAATTTTCAAAGTTTTATATATTTTTTGATGGTCAATTTTTTAAGAAATTTTTTGAAGGAGTTTTAAATAATTTGTTGGATCTATAAATTTGCTCCACCGCATTTTTCATTAAATTATTCGGATTTGATTTTGTCATTGCACTAGTTATTTTCAACTTTATTTAAAAACTACCAAAACTATTAATATCTCTATTGGAAAGAACAAAAAATTAATAAGCCAAAGTTTTTTTTAATCATAATCCATAACTCTCGAGAGTCGCATATAAATTACAGGTTGCTAGTAAATAATTACATTAATTTTGGAGATGATAAAATGTGTCAAAAAACAAGACTGCGCGCAGAATCTGAGACTTCAACGAGGAATTTACCCCTCACAGTAATCCCGTATGGCTCTCCCAGCGCACCGGCTTAGCTATTTTAGCCAACTACTGTATTCCTGCCACAACGATCTAATAGATGGCTCTAGTAACTCTCTAATAGTTGGTTAAGTGGGGATAGCTACTATAGCATTACAATATTGCTCTGAAAGCGATATTTTTTTTTCCGTATATAAAAAGTGAATCATAGTCGATTTTGTTATCTCAACTTAATTTATATTCATATAATTATGGTAGAAGAAAATGTACCCAAATTTAATAAACAATAAAAATGGCTTCAAATTAATGACTAGTTAAGAGAGAAAATGTTTGCGTATATGTACAAAAATTTTGTAACGGGTATATTTTAATTGCAAATTGGTTTTGATATTTGTTCAGCGATAGTCATTTATTATTTAAATACTTAAGAGAGTAAAAAAAATTTGTGATAAGCATATTATTATTTTGAAAGGAATTTTTATAGTTAAATTTGATATCATCAAAAAGGTCTTTGTAGGAATTTGTGCCTTTTTGTGATTTTATGTATTTGTTAGTGATGGTCAATTTCTTGTGTCAACTTTTTCGAAGTCTTTTTATTCATAATACGTCAATTTCGGCAGTCGCATAGTGACTGCAGTTTGATAATAATAATTAATCGAGTTTCGACAATAATAAATTTCGGACTGAATAACACCATTCTAGTCTGTTTCATTTGCAATTATATCAAGTAGTATTCATGGAACCGTCTCATTTTTAAATGATAATAATTCCTTCGCTGCACAAAGTAGTCATATGCTTTACTGTAAAGACGTGTATATTAATGTTGGATGTTGGTGTGTTCATTTTGCTTGCATTGAAACTTGAAGCTTCAATACTGCCACTGAACCCATACGAAGCCACCGATGCTCGGAAAAAACCGATGATCGGCCAAAACTAGGCTACTTATGCTAGGCCGAGCATCGGTACTCTATCATCGCCCTATGGCTGGTACACCATTGGCCACCGATCGATGCTCTTACTAACGACCTACGATCATCAGCCTATCCTTGGCCGATGATGTGATGAATTTACTTCTTGCAGAACTTATAACAAATACATTCAGCAGAACTTATAAAAAATAAATGCAAAAATTGTATGTAAATTACAAAAATTTTATTTTTATTAACAAATATATTGACTGAATTACTTTTCAAGTTAAAAACTCATACCCATGCACAGTAAAAAATTTTGCGTCATTGCGTCAAAAAATTTTTATGTTCAATATTTAACACTTTTTTGTGTTGATTTAACATAATAATTGTTAAATTTACACATAAAAATGTTCAATTTATACATAAAAGTGTTAATCATTTAACACAAAAATTTTTAACATTAAATTTTTTGACGCAATGACGTAAATTTTTTACTGTGTACAGAGTATCGTTCGAAGCTAGGCTATTAATGCTTGGACAAGGATCAGCGCCTTATGATCAGCCTATGAATGGCTCATCATCGACCGCTCTACTAAGCTCATAGCAACGACAAACGATCATCAGACGTTGCTTGGCCGATATGATAAATTTTCTGCTATGCATCTCCTCTAAATATCACATCAGCTGTTTCTTAAATTTTATTTACTGACATTACTGAATATTTATGGGAGATAACAAACATTCTCAAACGAATAAGTTAGGTGATAAATTTACCGTTTTTATTAGAGAAAATTTTTCAATTAGTTATTCATTAATTACTCATAAAAATTGAGAAAATAAAGTACCTATAAAGCGAATTATTGGTATGCATTGGAATAAAATACTTGTTGATCATTTAAATAGCTAAACTAAATTCTTTCTGTTAACTACGGCATGCAACGCAGTTGGTAATGTTCGAGACTTCCAGGCAGACGGACCAAATTCGATTCCCATCGCATTTTAATCTTAAAATTTTTTTCAAGGAACTTCGATAGGCTCGCCGCTCCTGCGCATGCTGGTGAGCAAAAGCTGATTAGTTTTTTTCAACAGGGCAGAAACTAACTGGTTTTTGTTCACTATATTATTTGTTTCTGCCTCTATGACAATTGTGTCAGGTTCGTATTTGCTTATTGTAGATCTCCGAATCATCAAGTTGGTGATTGAACCATAGCTGTCTGGTTCTAAATTATCTCGTTTTGACTGGACACAGACATTGAAACTTCAAGTTTTAATATGAAATAGGACATGCGGTGTGTTAAACTGAATGAAACACGATTTCAGACTGCGACTGATGTCGGTCAATAGTATAGCCCTTGGATATGAAAAAATATATATTATCATAGTAACAATACTGATAGTTGAATAGTTTTACATCCCCGCTAAGTATTTCTTCTAAGAATTTTCAAATTTACAAAATTTAAACACTAATGTTAGAAATTTAACTAAAAATTCTGGTATGAATTTAATTTTTAATTCGGTGTTTGCATCGTTATTTTGACTATATATACGCCGTAAAAATTAATTTTATTTATTTATTGATAAACCCAACAGCCCGTGTAAAAAAAACTTGCCCTAAAATTGTCCAAAAAGAGTCATTAGCTTGAGATCCTAAACGTGACACAATTAAAAAAATTTTTATCACCAATTAATGACACAGAAAAAAAAATTAACGTGATTCAAGAAAAAAATTCTTGAACCAAGAATATAATTTTGAAGAGGATAATTGTATTGAATTAAGACGAAAAATTTTTGAATGAAGTGAAATTTCCTTAAATCTAGAAAAATTTTCTTAAATCAAGAATTTTTTTATTCAAATCAAGGAAATTGAGCTTTTTAAAAATATATACTTGATTCAAGAACATTTTTTTTCTGTGCACTAAACCGGAATAAAATTTAGATTTTAAAATAGAATGTTACACACCTAGGGAAGTAAAGTAAGAAATGTCTCAGATCACATGTAACTGTTGATCAACAAACATGTGATCTGAGGTTTTCTTTTTTACTTCCTAAGGGCTGTATACTATTTTTTTGTCCGACGAAGGCGGAAAGCGGCAACTTTGTTTAGTGCAGCGGGACGAAAGTTGTCACTTTCCGCCCGAAGGGCAAAAAAACATTGTCGCTATTACTCAGAGAAAATATATTATAAAAAGTACTTTTATGAAAATTTAAGGACAATTTTAGGACACTTTCATGACGATTTTAGGATACTTTTATGACAATTTTAGGACACTTTGATGACAGTTTGAGAATACTTTTATGATATTTTAGGACACTTTTATGACCCAGTATGTCATAAAAGTTTCGTAAAATTGTCATTAAAGTACTTTTTACAATATTTTTTCGCTGAGTAATAGCGATAGTAATTTTTTAAATCTAAATTTAATTCCAGTTTGGTGTCATAAAAATGTCTAAAATTAGGTCACATTTAGGATCCTAAGCTTATGACTCTATTAGGACAAGTTTTTGTCACACAACAGCTCAATAGCCAATTACAATGTTACAAAAATTAATCTAAGTAGCTCATGTTGCTAGCAATTATAATAACATTATATTTAACAAAACATTAAATATCTTATTGAATAATATATTCATCAAAAACACTAGCAATATTATTCAATTTTGGAGACGATTGGATCATTATATTGGAAGGCGCTCAATGAGTTGAATTGAGGTATCAACTTATCATAGAGACAAATCAATTGTCTGTTTTAACAAAACTACAGATGTTTACGAGAACTTCTTGAGGTATGTTTTAGTGAAGCAAACAATTCCTTATAAGGTAGTTCCTTTGGGCTATATTAGGTAGTCAGAGTACTTACTATCATTGGAAGGTCAATACTATTGTTAGATAATTATAATAAAACCTAGACTCTGGAGAGGTGATGACAGACAGGACCTACTCGTACTCCCAATTGTCATAGTACCAAATACGATAAGTCGTTTATTGTTAGTGTAATAAAAGTGTGAAATAAAATTCCAAAAGAATGTACAAATCAATGTATTTTTAAAGATTTCCGGATGTCATGTTTTAATTATTTTTTGAATTTAAAAAATTAATCTGTGTTAAATGATATTGTTTAATGAATTATATTGTTGTGATGATAATAGTATATTATTAATATTATTATGAATGTTCGTTCTCAAATTAATTAATTAAAATTTTGTTTTTAAGTATTTTCTTATATATATTTAATATTAAACATAGTTCATTATTAACGGTCTGGGTTTTTTCCTATTCATTGTAATCTTTATCTAAAGGACCCAGACTAATATAAATTTAGTTATTTTTTAAATACTTAAAAATAATTTCTAGTTTTTAAAAAACATCTGTGTACTAAATTATTATTTATTATCCATGTTGGGTTTTTTCCATCTATTGTATTTTGTATACTTTAACCAAAAGATTGTATCTTTGGAAATTTACATCTTTGGAAATTTTTACATTATTTGAAATTTTTACATTTAATCATATATTTATACTGTATACTATTAATTATATAATTTTTGTATCCGTGATGACCGCTAGGAGCTTTGATTCCATGGCTAATAAACAATAAATAAATAAAATAAAAAAAAATAATTGTTTACCATAGAAATACCATATTAAAGTGACCAAAAAAAATTAAGAAAACGGTTGACCCTAAGGGCCATCCCAGCAACTTCCCGCTAATTCTATACTCAAAATTGCACTTATTACGTCTTTGAGCTCTTCGAGCTCAAAAGTCTAATAGAACTTTTAATAAAACACTGTTTTTTGAATGTTTAAACCGCAATAACTTTTGAATGAATGAAACGATTTTCACGCGGTTGAGGGCATTCGACGCAGTCTTTTAAGCCTCATAAAGAATCTTTAAGATAAAGATTCTTTACTTAAATTCTTGCGAGAAAAAACTCAGATCGCTTAGACTGGGATTCGAACCCAGAACCTTCCGCAGACATTAGGGTGGGTCAAAAAAATCGAATAATTTATTTTTGATTTTATACTCTGAAAAATAGGTTCGTAGACACCTAAAAAGAATTCTCTCCAAGTATAAGCTCTTAATTATAACGGGAAGGTCCTCCGCTTTGCGGGTTTCTATTTTTTTCGAATAATCAGATAAAAAAATTTATATCTCGCTTCCAACTGCTTGGAAAAATATTCCGTGGCATAGATTTTGTGAGAAATTGAATACTTTACAAAAAAGGTCTCTTATGACTTTTTCAAAAACTCAACCGATTAAAAGATATTCATAGTTGAAGTTTGGCTATTTTAAGGAAAATATTCGTTTTTATTATGAATTTTATAAGTCGATGAAAAAAATTATTTCGGATTACGGAACTCATGATTTTGTAGGAAATTTACTGCTCTACAAAAATGGTCTCTTATGATTTTTGATTAAGTGAAGCCGTTACGAGATATTCATCGTCAAACATTAACGAATATCAATATTTCCAGTTTTTGATCAATAATTCGATAAATTTTAATTTAAACTATGAGTTTCAGGAAAATTTACATAAATTTGAGTTTCGATCGATAAAGAAATGTTATAAACAATTTTTTTAATATTGAGGACCTTCCCGTTATAATTAAGAGCTTATACTTGGAGAGAATTCTTTTTAGGTGTCTACGAACCTATTTTTCAGAGTATAAAGTCAAAAATAAATTATTCGATTTTTTTGACCCACCCTAGCAGACATGTCGGCTACTCTACCATTTGAGCTACCCTGACTATACTAAATTTCTCTCTCGCTTATTCTATATACGTTAAGCCACACCGTCCATCTTACGGTAAGCATTTTTACAAATTAAATAATGCTGTGAAGCGGGAAAGAATTGGTATATTGTCCAAGTATACCAAGTATTAAAAAATTGGTTTTACCCCATTTTTCAGAAATCGAGTTTTCATCAGATCTCGACGTTTTGAGGTCCTAGAAAGCTTTCCTGACTATTTCCACGGTTCACAATGTATGTATGCACTGATAGAAAAACAATCTTGATTCAAGAAACTTTTTTTCTTCAAAATTTGAACTCTTGAAACTAGATATAGATATATTTATTTCAAGAATTTTTGTCTCTTGATTCAAGATAGGCGATAACATTGATTCAAGATGTTACCGACTTGTGTTGAGAATGGCTTTTTTTTGAGTCATTAATTTACTTATTTCCAAGAAATAATTTTTTTTCGGTAATACAATTAAAGACTATTTAGTTTTTGAAATATACTTTGATGAATTATTTTAAGTTTTTTAAACGATAATGTTATTTTGGTTGAAAAACTAAATGTATCGATTGAAGATAATATAGCTCTTAATCCAAGAAAATCTAAATGAAGACAAGAAATTCTTAAAGCAAAATAATCATTTGTCTTCCAAAATAAATTCGTAGTTCAAGAAAATATCTCTTGAGTCAACATAAATTTTCTATCAGTGTGTACGTATGTATGTATGTATATCTGTGTATGTATGTGCGGTTTAAAAATTCAAAAATCTATGAAACTTCTATCAGATTGAAGAGCTCAAAAGCATAGAACAGCTACCTCTTTGTGCTCAGAGAGCTTAAAAAACTACATAAATGTAGGAGTAGGAAAAATATTTTGTTGTAAATATTTTCTATGCTTCTATTTTAGTAAAAGTATTCGGTATTTAAGTATTTTTATTTTAGTTTCAAGGATAAGTGGTTGTAAATTTAAGGATTAGATGAGTAACTAGTATTTCTAACATGCTGTTGCCAGATGTCAAAATATAGTTACTCGGTAAGATGTTTAAACCTATTGTAGCTTGAGTGCGAGTGAGAGAATGAGCAAGAGTGTATGAAGTATGTAAGTATGCTGTTTAGAGATGGGGGTGAGAAGGGACCAAGAGGCCCAAGTAATTTTAAAGGATAGTTTTGTAAGTTAGTCTAATACCACCCAGGCTAGTGAGCAGTTGTATGTTATTTTCCCTTATCAATAAATCTATTATTATACTTTTAAAAAATATTGCTTCGTGCTGTAATTTCTTTTAATTAATATAATCTAAAAATCTATATTCTACATAAATTATGTTTTTGAGCTCGAATTTTGATAAAACTTCAATCAAGATTACGTTAAATTGTTTACGATTAAAATCTAATACTTTCTTGAAGAGTAAAATCCTTAAATGAAGAGTTTTTTTTTGCATATCCAACTTTCTTAATTAAGAAAACAGATTATTTATTGATTGAAGTTCTGTACTAAACATTTTACTTTAATCATGAATTTTATTTATCAGTGTAGTATACTGTTATTAAAAATTTTTAATAGCGAACCTGAAAAGCTTTTGGAAAAAATAACTACACCCTATTGTGGTGAATCCAAAGTGTGTTATTTTAACACAAATTGAATACTACTCGCGTTTATAACGTCATCAACGAACTTTATTTTTTGTGGTCACTCCCTACACGTTTGAAGGCGTGTTAAAAATCTATAGTTTACTATAATGTTATATATAGAACACACTTAGTGTGTGTTTGAATAACACACTTTGTTCAAAAGTAAAATTTTTTAAGTAATCGAATTATTATTTTTTTCTTTATTTATATTGTACGATAAATAGATGATGAGTTCGTTATAAGATTCACAGCTCTATTGTTCTCTAATTAATCAATTGCAAAATCTCATCACCTCTATAATGCTTATAAAACTGTGTGAAATTTCACCTAATAAGAATCATAATGATCGGTTGACTTGTTTTGGAGAGCTATCTTTATCGAAAAGCGTTTAAAAAAACTTCTCTTTCAAATCATTCGTTTGATAGGACGCAACTCTTATCAGTATCAGCTTTATTTATTTTTGATACAAAACACTCAATACTCAACACTATGAGCCATTCAATGGGACTATTGGGTTGTTTAAGCACTACATACGTATCACTAATATATTACACACTAAAGTGACGTACGATTGTACACTGAAAAAAAATTTAACTTGAATCAAGATTAAAATTCTTGAACCAAGAAAATAATTTTGAAGAGTTTCACTATCTTGAATTAAGACGAAAAATTCTTGAATCAATAAAAATTTACTTGAGCTAAGAAAAATTTCTTAGTTTAAGAATTTTTCTATTTAAATAAAGAAGATAAAGTTCTTCAAAAATATTTACTTGATTCAAGCAAATTTTTTTTTCTGTGTAGTCAATTACTATACAGGATAACTAGTGTGACGTACATTAGTAGTAATAAAGTGTTTGAAATAGAAACTCTAATACATTAAAAAAGAAATTTTATTTTAATAAAATTGGGCATTTTTGTGACAAAATGTCGTAGTAAAAAAATTAATTTTTTGCAAATTTTAAATAATTTTATTTTTTAGTTAAAGAAATAAAAATTTTTTTCACCAAAATTTTCTTATTTAATCTTAACTTTGAACAAATCTGAAAAACGGTAGACCGGCAAGTCATGCCTGAAACTTCCCGCTTTTTTCGAGCTTGAAGCGCTCGAAAATCTTCCTATTTAACGCGTCATTCAATTTTGACTTACTAGATGGCATTAAACACAGTTTTTTAAGTTAAAAAAAAAATGTCTCTTAATACTGGAGTTGCTTAGTCAAATATTTTGAAAGTTATTTCGAAAAATCTTAAAAAAATTTTTTTTATTTTTATTTTTTGAATATCTTTGAAACGAATCGACCGATTGATTTCAAAATCTAATCAGCTTGGTCTCAATGAACACTTTAGAACGCCGTGCCGTTCATCTTGATCGGTTGATTCGTTCCCAAAATATAGTACGACAAAATTTTATTTACATACATGCATACATATATACTTACATACACACGGCTGGACGTCAAGTCGGAAATAGTCGCAACAGCTTTCTAGGACCTCAAAACGATTTGATGAAAATTAATAATTTCCACAGCGGGAAGTTAAAAAAAAAGTTGTTTTTACTCATCGGAAAAGTTTATCATAGCGCAAAAAGAATTCTGATGTTAGCATAGGAACATTTCCAGTGCAAAGCCACAGTAAATATTAGAATTTTTTAGTATTTACCTAAGAACATATTTTTTTGACGAAATTAAAGAGTATGAGTGATAGTAAGAGATAAGAGTACTTATGTTAACATAGTGCTGTAAAAATGAAGACGAGAGTTGGAAGGGTCGCGGGGAAAAAATAGCGGGGGTTGGAACGTGAGAATCGACGAGCGCGAGTGTATAGGGATAAAAAAGTATAATAGCGTAAAGCGAAAGAAAGAGAGAGGAACTGCTGTTGGACGAAGAAACAAAGGGGAGACCTCACTGTATTATAAGATCGATAACTGATGTGATACCGACCCAACCCAACTGAACCCAGACCGACTCTGGTTCGTTCACCCTCACGGCACATTCGCGCCATTATCTGTTTCAAATGTCGTCAACGGCGTCGTTTCGTTTACGGTGCCGACCAAATCAGACAACCTCTTGTACTTCTCTCACTTCCGACTGCCTCCTACCATCGTTGATTCCTCAACCCTCTTATCTCAGCTTCCTCGTATTCTCATAACCTTCTACCTTGTTCCAAGTCGCCAGCCAAATCTTCATTTTGTCGTCTTGCCTCTCATTTTTTAATTTTTTAAGGTTACCGAGTATGACTATCTTCTTCTGACGGCGCACATATAGTCTCAGTGTCTACTATTTTTTTAGTTAGACTTTTATTTTTTTATGATGAAAAATTAAATTAAATTATATTCATAATTGATTTTTCAAAAATGAGTTCTTCTTTGAAATCAGTAGCAAAATAATCATAAAAACAACAATAAGAAGATACTTTTAATTACTGAAAACTAATTAAGATTAATTTTGAAGAGAATGGAGCTTTATGTAGAAATTTTATAATAATTTTTTTTAAACTCAAAGAATCATAAAAAAAGATGTAATGGGCTTGCAATTTTTAACTGTTGATGAGAGAAAAGATTTTATCCGTACAGTTTTCCATCAAATTGAATTTACTAAAAAAATGTTTGCTATAATCTTTTTATTTTAAATCATCAACAGTTCACTTGATAAAAGTTAAAACTAAAAAAAATAAAACTTGATGAGTTTGTAATTCTGTAAACATTGTTAATATGAAAAATTCTTCAAAGGATTTTTTGTTGTGCGTAAATAGACTATAAAATTGCAATTTAATTTTTTATTTTATTTTCTATAATTATTTAATTATAATTGAGCTCACAAATGGAAAATATGCAACCTGCGAAAAATTTAAATTTTAATAGATGGATTTATTTAATTTTGACTCACTGAAACTTTTTTCTAAAATTTAATACTTTGGAAGATTTTTTTACTTAATTTTTGGGAGAACATTTTTTTTCGGGGCTTCGAGGACTATAGCTAAGGTAAGACAATTATTTTTTGTTATTCTGACTTCCTAAAATCGAAATTATGATCTCTTCTTTTGACAGGATTAATTTTTTGATAGTTCTACGATGTTTTATTATACCCCACCTTTACGATTATTGAGAAAGTTTTTAAGGAAACTTTGATGAAAAAAAAAAATTGGATTTTTTTCTAATAATCGTAACTTCTTCAAAAATTTATTAATCAAAATATAATTTTTTTTTAAACACAATTTAAAATAAAAAACAAAAAAAATTACATAAATTCACGGAATTTATCCTTTTCTTTTTAAATTTTCGGGAGAAGAAATTTTTTAACTGAGCTGATTTTTAAAAATTATTCTCAAAACAAAATGAGACTAACATATTTTGATAAAAGATTCTAAAAAAAAATTCTTTTCGTTTGTTATAATAAATTAAAAAAAATTTTTTTTATGCATCGGGTTGTTTTTTAATGTCATTGAGAGGCATAGCTTGTCAAACCACGATCTTGTCTTTTATGAGCTTACAAACTTGCATCAATATGAATGGAATGTGTCTAACGACACTGTTTCGCGTGAACATCGCTTGAAATATTTTTACCGAAAATGTCACCAAATTTGTGATTCTACTAAAAAAGAAAAAAATGAATATTAATGAAGTAATTCTAGTATTAGAGCAATTAATAACTTGATAGAAAAGAAACAAGATCTAAAAAAGTAAAATTGTAAAGAAATATTTAAGCACAGTAAACAATCCATCTTTGCAGCCTAAAGTCGTCACGCATTCACCCTCATCAAACCTAGACCTACCTCAACTCTCTTTTGCTTGACCCCTTTTCTTCTTATTTTTCTATCTCACTCTATTAGCCCGTCTTGCCTCACTCATGTTCCCCACTGCCAGTTCACGCAATGCAATTTACCGTCTCCCTTGATCCCTCCAGCTTCATCGTACTCTTATGTTCTCTCACTTTCTCCTCTTCGCTCCACAAGCGTACGTGCCGTCTAGGTTTACTTGCCTTCTTTGTATCAGTTGCTCTCCCCACTTAAACGACTATAAGGGGTGAATGAACCTACCAAACGACGACCATGAAAACAGTCAAACAGAAAGAAAATGTTTGTTGCCAGCGTCAACAGATATTATTTTTCGATGTCATAAAAATTTAAAAACTCTTATCATTTGCAAAAATCATTGATGATAATTTCGACTATTTTTCTTTTATTTGAAATATTTTATTGGAAATTATCAAATCGCCAAAATGACAACCAAAAGTTTAATTATCAAAATCATCAGGCTTAATTAAGGCTTTTGCTACAAAAGACTATTCTTCAGCTTTCAAAGTTTCATAAGTTTCAGATATTAATAAAATTAATTTCATGGATAATAGAAAATAAAAAAAAATTTTTGATATGAAGTCAGATATTATATCTTATTCAGTTTTATTGATTCTAAAAATAAGAAAATTAAAATCTTGGATAAAAAGAAGTTTTTCATTCAAGAATTTCATGAATTCAACGAAGCACTTTACTTTTTTCAAACAAAATATGTTATTATCTATATGTCACCGAACAATTTCTTTCTCATTAATATTAATTGAAGATATTACTTTTTACACCATTAAAAAAAGTCTAATATACGTTCAGAAGAAATCCAAGCAAAATATTCGTTTGTGATTTTTTTTTTTTTTTTTTTTTTTTAATAAAAGTTTTGCTATTTTTAATAGGCACTTGCTTTTGATCAAAGTGAATAAAATAAAAAAAAAAAAATGTAAGTTCTGCATAGTTTTAAAAAATTGTGTTTTTCTATGAAAAAATTGAATGTATCGATCAAAGATTTCAAATTTCTTAAGCTAAAGAAACGAGTCTTAAGACAAAAATGATTGAATCAAGATAACCGGTTTTCTTCAAAATAGTTTTCTTGGATCAAAAATATATCGTGAGTCAAGTAGTTTTTTTTTTAGTGTAGAAGTAAATGAATCTATACTTCAACTCACGTATTTGTAACTTCATTGAAACATTTAAAGATATTCGAGAAATTATGATGAAAAAATATTTCATGAATAAAATTGAAGTTAGAGCGCAGGAGTAAATATGCATGATTTTTCCACTGATTGGGTGTATTCGCGAAGCACAAATGTAAAAAAAAAACAACGTTATTTTGAATAGTCTCATTTTGGCTGGCTGAACCTCTGTTAATGTATATAACGTATATGTGAAGCCCTTAAAATGTATTGATTTTTATTGCAGAAGTCATCAAAAAGTTTGGAAGTATTTTCGAAATTAAAAAAAAATTTTTTGAATTTTTGATTTTTTTTTTAATTAGAAAGGTTTTATTTCCATCTTTTGGTATCAAAGATAAAAGATAAAAATTAATGTATGATGGTCGACTCTATAGCTTGATAGACCTAAATTTTCAACAAATTAATTTCTTGTCACCACAAAACCCATTTTTTTTTTCCAAAAAAACTTTTTTTCTCAACGTAGACTCAAACAAAGTTGGAGTCTGCAGACTAATTTACTAACTCATTATTCAAGCAACAAAATTAATTTGTTGCTAATACGTTGCCCTATTTAGTATTC
This sequence comes from Cotesia typhae, assembly GCF_013202065.1. Taxonomy (NCBI): domain Eukaryota; kingdom Metazoa; phylum Arthropoda; class Insecta; order Hymenoptera; family Braconidae; genus Cotesia; species Cotesia typhae. The sequence continues at coordinate 1,976,877 of NW_027423761.1, forward strand.
TGTTGCTTGTTTAGATTCCGAGCAATCATTAATACACAGAAAAAAAATTCTTGAACCAAGAAAATTGTAAGAAAGACCGAAATTATTTTGGAGCTAGAAGAAATTTTCTTGGCTTAAAAAAATTTAAGTTCGTTCAAGAAATTTTAACTTCCTCCAAGAAATGTTTAGTCTTCCTTAAAATTTTCTTAATTTAAGAAAATTTACGCTTGACTCAAGACTTTCATTCTTTCTATGTAACATCCGTCCAAAATGAATTTTGTTACGGCTAGCTTGATGACGCTCAACAAATTTATTTTTTTGTTGAAGAAATAAAATTTTTTCTGACTTGAGATTTTTGATTTTGCAGAAAACAACTTTAGATAGAAAACTTACGAATTTTCATCCAAAATTTTTTTTTCCAAATCTAGAAAATAAGAAAAATTGTTATTTCTTCAGCTAAGAAATTAAATTGTTTAAAATTTTCAACGAGTTACTTTGTTTTCACAGCAATGCCCATTTTTTTTAAAGAAATATTTTCTCTCAGTATACTAATTAGATTAATTTAAAATAGTTCTGCTGAAACAAGGCAAGAGATAAAAAATGAATTACATTTCGGTGGCCAAGTTTTTGGATATTGTTACTGATTTGACCCTTGATCAAATCTTAGATATGTTATACTCTAACGCTCGGAACTTACCTTGGAGCTTATAATTATGTTAGTGTGTGTGTATGTATGTGAATGTGAATGTGTATCAGAAAGAGTAAAAAAAGCCAACTCCTCACGCAGTCAATGCGCCTTACCAAGTGACGTACGCGTGTACGTGGAAACGTGCGCGACATGCGTGCCTCTACGTACAACGACGCGGGTAAAACTCATGTTAGTGTAGGGCTAGGGTCTGGTTTAACCAATAGCAATAAAGGAATTCGTGACAGCGCAGTTACATGGCCAATCGTGAGGCCCCCCTCACCGGGTTACTGACCTAGCCAACGCGTTAAATAACCCATCTTGAAAAGTACTGCGATACTCTTTATCCCTCTCTTATTTTCAGAGAGTAAAGAGTACAACTCGTAAGGTGACCAAATGTTTAACAATCCGGCGCATCTATTCCATAAATATTTTTAAAGATTCCTCGGATCGATAGCAATAACGCAATGACTCCAGATATCACCAGTGAATATCTTCTTATGCTCATCATCATCATTATTAAAATATTTACACTAGCTAATAACATTTCAAACAGATGTTTGAAGCATCATTTTTATTTTATCAATATACGAACAGAACCTGTCGCTTTTCAAAATGTGAGTTCTTTAAAATTTTAGATCCACACTAAATGTACCAATCATATTCCTTTAACTACACAGAAAGAAAAATTTCTTGACTGGAGAACAAAATTCTTGACTGAAGAAAATTTTCGGGAGCCTGAAGGAAGACCGAAGTTGTGTTGGCCGAAGTAAAAATTTTTCTTGAAATTTTATTCTTGGTGGAAGTCATTTTTTCTTAATTAAAATTATCATAAATACTTGATACAATAAATTTTTATACTTGATCAAAATTTTTAGATACTTTAGGAAAGCAGCGCCACCTATTTCAGTTGAGAAAAAAATTTTCTTACCGTGAGAAAATTTTTCTCTTGAATATTTGATACCCATTTTATAGTATTTAGACGTGCAAATAATCATATTGAATAAAAAAAAATAATTCCATATTATTTGATCTTTCTATTTGAATTGTTAGTCAATAAAAATATTAATTAAAATTTACTTGTATCGAGATATTTAATTTTTTGGAGCAAAAGAGAAATTTTATCAAGACAGGAAAATTTCAAGAAAAATTCAAGACAGTACTTCTATCAAGAACAAAATTTTTTGGAGCAAGAGGTTGAATTTTTTCAAAACAAGAAGATTTTCTGGACTTAAATAAATTTTTTTGAATCAACATATGTATTTCTTAAAGCAAGAGAATTAATTTTGTTGGAATAAATGAAATTTCTTGTGTCAAAAAAATATTTTTTTTTTCGCTCAAAAAAATAATTAGGAAGAAAAATATTTTCTTGGCTCAAGTGAACCTTTTTTTCTGTGTAGAATTCAAAAAATTATTATTCCTTATTTTTTCCGTAACTGCACAGCACAATATTACATGTGAAAATTACAGGAGTAGTTATATTAAGATTACACAATCATGTTTATATTATGTTGACAAAAATGTATTAGCATATTTGTAGGAATTAGTCTGTAAAAATTAAATAGCTAATAGTTATCTATATAATTAATAGAATACGAAAAATTTTGTCTTCGGCATATTTATATGATCAGTTTTTTAAATTAAATCTTATATCATTAGAAAGGTTTTGACTTGAATTTTAGCCTTTTTGACGTTTCATGTGATTTTTAGTAATAGTTAATTTATTATGATAAACTTTCGAAGTCGTTTTACACTGAAAAAAAAACTAACTTGAATCAAGAGAAAAATTCTTGAATTAAATTAAATTTACTTAAATCAAGAAGATAAAATTCTTCAAAATTATTTACTTGATTCAAATAAATTTTTTTTTCTGTGTATATTAATATTTGAATTTCGCGAAAAATTTTTTCATTTATTTATATTGTTTTATACATGTCAACCTGATTATACACGGAGAGAAAAGAATAGATCTTATTTCTATGTATAATGGTAACCACTACTGTATAGTACAGTAGAACCTCGTTAAGTCGAACCTCGATAAGTCGAAAACCTCCTAAACTCGAAGAAAAGTTTCATTCCCTTCCCTCCAAGCCCTAAAACCTCCATTGCTCGAAATTTTTACCTTCTATAAGTCAAAATAATTAGTGAGTCCTTACAAGCTATTTCTGTGCATATTTTCCCTCCATAACTCGAAGAATTAAATTTTACCTCTGTATCTCGAACTGAGACAATGCTATAGATAGAGAAAAACCGAATTATCTAAAGTAAAAAAATGACTGACTTTTTTAATGCTATATTTTTTTATTTTAAGGATCTTTTAAAATAATGTTGATTTATAATAAATAAAAATATGTAACAGAAATTTTTGCAAGAATCCTGTGTAAATTTGCTGAGAAAAATCTTAAAAACTGATAAAAATATGAACAATCACTCATTCGATGCAGAATTCAATTCTGAAAATAATATTTTTTTTTTTTTTATTTTTTTGACAAAAATTTCAATTTGTTATTAACAAATAACAAACAAAAAAAAATAATCTCTGTTTATCATAAATAACTTGATAATTATAGGTGATATCAAAAATCGGAAAAAGATCCTTACACAGGAGGGAATTGGTGAAAAAAAGTCTCGACTCCCGAAACTCTAGCTTCAAAAATAATAATTTTTATTTAGTGTTGAAAATAAGGTTCCGCGCGACTAGTCGTATTTTATTAGCATCAGTGCGGTCGTGTGACAAAAGTAATTAAAAATTTATACTCTGTCATAACCACATTTTTTATTTTGTTTTTTATGTCTCGTAATGAAAAATTTGCAAATGTAAATCAATGAATTCAACGGATTTTTCTGAAATTTAAACATGATTTTTAATCATGTTGCCAAATATTTAATTAATGATTCAAAAGTTTAACTTATTTTCGAAAATTATCAATATAATTATTAACTACGATTATTACATCGATTTTTAGATATTATAATTTATATTTAAAAATTTTTTAACGTTAGCTGATGTTTCAGTCTCAATATTCTTTATACATTAAAAAAAATATATCTCAATTGAAAATATATTTAATTAATGATAGATGTAGAGCAAAGATTAAAAACTTCAGATTTATTTATTGATATAAACTGAAAGAACAGTAGATGAAACGTCTGTCACTTTAACGGTGGTAAAAATTGTTTTATCATTATTTAATTCAATGACAATTAGTGCGGTAAATATTTGACACACAATTACATGCTAAGTGATTTTAAATAATTGAACAGTCGGGTTTTCGTGCGACCATAAATGGAATATTCGTAAAATAGGCTGCAGACACAACAGTGTCAGTATAAAAGCCGATTATAGTTATCTAAATACGAAGCCAGATCGATGTTGCAGCTTAAAATGATGTTACTTTCGTATTGGTATTGTTTTTATTTTGTTTTTTCTTTTTAATATAACTTATAATAAATTTATTTTTATTTACTGCACAGTAAAAATTTTTTTGTTAAATATTTAACACTTTTATGGGTAAATTTAACATTCATTGTGTTAAATTAACCCAAAAAAGTGTTAAATATTTAACATAACAATTTTTGACACAAAATTTTTTGATGCATTGACGCTAAATTTTTTACTGTGTGAATAAAATGAAAATTATAATTTATCTATTCTGAGAATGTGTTATTCATTAAAAACTTGAAAAGTTAACATGAAATTACGGTGAAAAAAATAATGATGATGTTCGATTTCCTGTAGGTGGAATTTCGAAAACCCGTTTGAGTACTTTTAAATCTGGAAAAAAGAGCATAAACCAAAGTCAGTCGGTGATTGGACGGTTACAGATGCATGTTGGAAGAAGGTAAGAAAAGTAAAAAGAGTCACTACTGACAAGAATAAGACGAAAGGCCAACGATCATAAAAAGTGCGGACTTACAAGTCAATACGTCCTCTTTCGTTTACTTTAGATTCGACTGACTCGATACTCTATCGATTGTTACCGGCAGTAATTATTAATTATTTTATCAATTAATTTTTTATTTTCATATTCTCAAAAATAATGTAAAATTATTTTTAAAGAAACCCAATAAAAAAATTAATTAATTAATAAATAAGTCTTTACAGTTTTAACCTTTGTTCCATTCAAACTGATTAATTAAACAGTAAAAAATTTTGCGTCATTGCATCACAAATTTTGTTTTAAATATTTAACACTTTTTTGCATTACTTCTCTTAAATTAATGCAAAAAAATGTTAAATATTTAACACTAATTTTTTTGACGCAAAATTTTTTACTGAGTACTCTTTTAGAAAATGCTCAAACTTAAGTCATTAATTAATTTTTAATTATAACATTTTTTTTACATTTGACCTTTAAAAATTTACTACTTGATTACTCGAAAAAAATAGAATGAATATCCAAAAATTTAGGTTTCGTCCGTATAGACAATTTTTAAAAATTTTTTTTCTAATTTCGTAAAAGTAAATTCGGAAGTAAGGTTTTAAGAAAATGAAATAAAATTCTTTTGATAGAATAATATTTAATTCCGATAATTAATCTTAACAATTCATTTAACACGTCTGATAAAATAATTAATGCTGAAAATTTTCAGTTTTACCGATAATTAAAAAAAAAAAAAAAAAAACACCCTGATTTTTTCGACAATATTAATTTTGTGAGTTTCAATTAATTCATTCCAACTGGTAGAATTTGAGAATTGTACAGAATAAAAATTTCTTGAATGAAGAACAAAATTTTTGGCTCAAGAAAATTTTCGGGTGCCTGAAGGAAGACCGAAGTTGTGTTGGCCGAAGTAAAAATTTTTCTTGAAATTCTATTTTTGGTAGCAGTAATTTTTTCTTAATTCAAATTATCATAAATACTTAATACAATAAATTTTTATACTTGATCAAGATTTTTAGATACTTTAGGGAAGCAGCGCCACCTACTTCAGCTAAGAAAAAAATTTTCTCACCTTGAGAAAATTTTTCTCTTGAATATTTGATAGTCATTTTATATTATTTTAGTGTGCAATTATACATGTTGAATAAAAAAAAATGATTCAATATTATTTGATCTTCCAATTTGACATGTTACTCAATAAAAATATTAATGAAAATTTACTATCAAGATATTTAAATTTTTGGAGCAAGAGGCTGAATTTTCTCAAAACAAGAAGATTTTCTTGACTTAAATAAATTTTCTTGGATCAAGAAACGTATTTCTTAAAGCAAGAGAATTAATTTTGTTGGAATAAGTGAAATTTTTTGTCAAAAAAAAATTTTTTTTTCGCTCAAGAAAATAATTAGGAAGAAAAATATTTTCTTGGCTCAAGTGAACTTTTTTTTTCTGTGTGGTAAAATTTTCAAAATTTTTTTTGTAATTAAAAAAATAGCTAAATTCAAGTTTTGCTGGTTTAAAATAAAAATACATATAAATAAAAAAAATAAGTCAACATTATATACAATAAAACATTTTACTCTACAACTATGAGTAAAGAAGAGTTCATTACTATTTTTTTATTTCCTTTTGTTCAACATATTGATTATAATCAAAGATTAAAATATGTTCATCTATTAAAAGCGTAATACTTTTTTTCTTTTTCATAATATTTAATAAAAAAAAAAAAAATTATCTGTATTTTATTCATTTTATAATTTAGTAATTTATGAGCTCACATCTTCTTTGCCTATACAGGGTGTCTCTGAAGTGGCGGGAGTAATTGTTGGGGTCGATAGAGAAAAAAATACTGAATCGAAAGTTCCTGAGCCAAAAATTTTTTTGGGCCATAGAATTTGAGTTATGAATTAAAAACGATAGCCAATCAGAAGCGCGCTATTCGAGAAATGAAAATGAGCGGGGAAGTAGAGGAGACGCGAGAGTGAGATGCTGCAATAGCAGCTTACTCGCTCACACAAAGCCGAGCATGAGAGGGGATTGTGACGCTATGAGCCGAGTACGTAAGTGTGAATGAGTGGATGTATGAGGTCGCAAGCGGACGGCTTAATGTATGAGTGTGTGTCCGTGTATCGCAGCATTATTGGAGGCGTTGTAACGCTGAATTAAAGCTAACCGGGTACTCTAAGACAGAGGAAAAATTTTAATTTTTATTTTTATTCGAAAAAATTTAATAAAAAAAAATAAAAAGGCCCAAGATTTAACCAGACCCACAGAAACGGAGAGTAAATTTTTAATTCTCATTTATTTTGCTGGGGATTATTTTCAAATACAAAAAAAAAAAAAAGGCTAAGATTCAACTGGAATCCAAAAAGAGATGGATGAAAAAATTTTATTTTTATTTTTAATCAGCAAAATTATTTTTCTTTAAAAAAGAGCCCAATCTCGACTGGAGCAAGAAAAAATGATTGAAAAATTTTATTATTAATTTTCAATCAACAAAATTATTATAAAAAAATAAATGGGCCCAAGTCTCAACCGGACCCAAACAAACGGATAAAAATTTTTATTACTTACTTAATTTGGTGGAAATTATTTTTAAAAACGAAGAAAATTCCCAAGACTCGATCGGACCCAAAAAAATAATTAAAAGAATTTTTCCTTATTTTCAATCACCAAAATCATGTTTCTTCAAAAAAGGCCCAATCTCAACCGGACTAGAAGAAACTGATTGAAAAATTTTATTTTTTATTATTAATCGAGAAAATTATTTTGAAAAAAAAATAGGGCCCAGAATCAACCGGACAAACAATGGACTTGAGTTCAATTTTTTCTTAATTTATAATTTGACACTCTACCTGTTAATTCACTGATAGATAATTCTAATAAAAATATCAAAATTATTCGGACTTGAGTTCAATTTTTTCTTAATTTATAATTTGACATTCTACCTGTTAATTCACTGATAGATAATTCTATTAAAAATATCAAAATTATTCGGACTTGAGTTCAATTTTTTTTTAATTTATCATTTGACATTTCGCTTGTTGATTAAGTGATTAATAATTTTAATAATAATATCAAAATTATCAGGACTCGAGAGCGATTTTTTTAGTATATTTTTTTACATTTTACCTGTCAATTAACTGATAAATAATTTCAATTAAAATATCAAAATTATTCGGACTTGAGTTCAATTTTTTTTTTAATTTATTAGTTGACATTTTACCTGTTAATTAACTGATAAATAATTTTAATAAAAATATCAAAATTATCAGGACTCGAGAGCGATTTTTTTTTTCAATTCCTTATTTGACATTTTACCTGTCAATTAATTAAAAAATAATTTTAATTAAAATATCAAAATTATTGGGACTTGAGTTCAATGTTTGTTTTAATTTATTTTTTGACATTTTACCTGACGATTAATTGAAAAATTATTTTACAGAATAATTCCCAGCAAAATAAATGAGAAATGAAAGTTTTCCATCCGTTTGGTTGGGTCCGGTTGAGTCTTGGGCAATTCCTTCTGTTTTCAAAAATTATTCCGAGCATAAGAAATAAGTAATAAAAATTTTCTATCTGTTCGTTTTGGTCCGGTTGAGTCTGGGGCCTATTTTCTTTTTTGAAATAATTTTGTCAATTAATAATTGATAATAAATTTTTCAATCAGTTTTTTATCGTCTTGTCAAGATTAGGCTGATTTTTGTTCAATAAATTTTTGTTTGTTATTGAAAAGAGAAAATAAATTTTTGCATTCTTCTATTCTTGGCTCTGGTCGAGTCTTGGGCATTTTTTCGTTTTTAAAAATAATTCCTAGCAAAATGAATGGGAAATAAAAGTTTTCGATCCGTTTGTTTGGGTCCGATTGAGTCTGGGGCCTATTAATTTTTTTTTAAGAATAATGTTGTTAATTAATAATTGATAATAAAATTTTTCAATCAGTTATTCGAAGTCTGTTTGAGATTGGGCCTTTCTTTTCAAGGAAAATTAATCTTGGTGATCAAGTAATAAAAAATTTCTATCCGTTTATTTGGGTCCTGCTGCGTCTTGGGTCTATTTTTTTTTCTTAATAATTTAGTTAATTAATATTTAGAAATAAAATTTTTCGATTTATCTTTTTCGGGTCCGGTCGAGTCTTGGGCAATTTTTTTGTTTCGAAAAATAATTCCCAACAAAAAAACAGGAATAAAAGTTTTCTTTCCGTTTGTTTGGGTCCAGTTAAGTCTGGGGCCTATTTTCTTTTTTAAAAAATTTTGTTGATTAAAAATTCATTATAAAACTTTTCAATTATTTTTTCTTGCTCCAGTCGAGATCAGGCCCTTTTTCAAAGGAAAATAATTTTGCTGATTAAAAATAGAAAAACAAAGATTTTCAATTTATTTTATTTCGGGTCTGGTCGAGTCTAGGGCATTTTTATCGTTTTCAAAAATAATTTCCTGCAAAATAAATAAGTAATAAAAATTATTTATCCGTTTGTTTGGGTCCAGTTGAGTCTAGGGCCTCATTTGTTTTTTTAATTAGTTTTGATGATCAACAATAAAAAATAAAATTTTTGGATCATTTTTTCTGGGTCCGGTCGAAATTGAGCCTTTTATTATAAAAAAGTTAATTATGATGATTAAAAATGAATAGTAAAATTTTTTTATTCATCTCCCTTTCGGTCTGATGGAGTCTTGGGCATTTTTTCGTTTTTAAAGATAATTTCCAGCAAATTAAGTAAGTAATAAAAATTTTCTATCCGTTTGTTTAAGTCCGGTTAAGTCTGTGGCTTATTTTCTTTTTTAAATAATATTTGATTAATAATAAAAAATAAAATTTTTTAATTAGTTTCTCTTAGTCTGTTTGAGATTGGGCCTTGTTTCGAAAAGAAATTAATTTGGCTGATTGAAAATGAAAACAAAATTTTTCAATTTATTTTTTTTTTTTTGGGTCCGGTCGAGTCTTGGGCGATTTTCTTCGTTTTTAAAATAATTCCCATCAAAATAAATAAGTAATTAAAACTATCTATCTGTTTGTTTGGGTCCGGTTGAGTCTGCGGACTATTTTTTTTTTTAAATAATTTTGTTGATTGAAAATTAATAATAAAATTTTTAATCATTTTTTTGCTCCAGTCGAGATTGGGCCTTTTTTAAAAGAAACAATTTTGCTGATTGAAAATAAGGAAAAAATTTTTGTACTGTTATTTTTTTGGATCCGATCGAGTCTTGGGCATTTTTTCGTTTTTAAAGATAATTTCCAGCAAATTAAGTAAGTAATAAAAATTTTTATCCGTTTGTTTGGGTCCGGTTGAGACTTGGGCCCATTTATTTTTTTATAATAATTTTGTTGATTGAAAATTAATAATAAAATTTTTCAATCATTTTTTCTTGCTCCACTCGAGATTGGGCTCTTTTTTAAAGAAAAATAATTTTGCTGATTAAAAATAAAAAATAAAATTTTTTCATCCATCTCTTTTTGGATTCCAGTTGAATCTTAGCCTTTTTTTTTTTTTGTATTTGAAAATAATCCCCAGCAAAATAAATGAGAATTAAAAATTTACTCTCCGTTTCTGTGGGTCTGGTTAAATCTTGGGCCTTTTTATTTTTTTATTAAATTTTTTTCGAATAAAAATAAAAATTAAAATTTTTTCCTCTGTCTTAGAGTACCCGGTTAGCTTTAATTCAGCGTTACAACGCCTCCAATAATGCTGCGATACACGGACACACACTCATACATTAAGCCGTCCGCTTGCGACCTCATACATCCACTCATTCACACTTACGTACTCGGCTCATAGCGTCACAATCCCCTCTCATGCTCGGCTTTGTGTGAGCGAGTAAGCTGCTATTGCAGCATCTCACTCTCGCGTCTCCTCTACTTCCCCGCTCATTTTCATTTCTCGAATAGCGCGCTTCTGATTGGCTATCGTTTTTAATTCATAACTCAAATTCTATGGCCCAAAAAAATTTTTGGCTCAGGAACTTTCGATTCAGTATTTTTTTCTCTATCGACCCCAACAATTACTCCCGCCACTTCAGAGACACCCTGTAGAAACTCTTCTCGCTTACTTTGCACACTATAGTATCGTGCACCAGCTGCATGAAACGACGTTCCAGGTGATTGAAATGCGACGGTAGAGTTTGGGAGATGTCAGAAACTATACTTTGAGACCGAAGCGCTATGGTAAATCGATTGAATGCCTTCTTTAGTCACTAAAATCTTCCAATATACGTTAAATAACGCACTTATTTTTATTCTCCTCTTTTCTGAGTTATTAATTAAAACTTTGAAAAAAGTAACATTATAAATTTTAAACAATAGTTACGTCTTAGTAGAAAACTTTAAGTGAGTATAAATATATAATATAATAATAAAAAGGGAGCAAGTACACATAATACATGTAACATCGGAACGATGCAACACCTGTTGTTGCTCGAAAGCGAATTCACCGATATGATGACTAATTCGAAATTGATACCAATGTTTATACCTAGTCTGTTGGGTTATTATCCGACTAATACTATTAATTTATTTATTGCTCTTTATATTATGTTCATTCAACAGACAAGCTGCAGGATCACTCTATTCAATATCATGAAATATACATATAAGACTCGTGACATTTCAGCCTACGACAAAACAACCTCATTTATAAAAAAAATTAAAAAAATTTTTGATCATTATTTCAGCGCAATAAAAAATTTTATTGACTCAAAAAAGACGCAAAATTTTTTACTAGAAGAGTAAGGTTCTATTTTTTAGCAGTAAAATGTCGAAAAATTAGATATTTTTTTATATTATCAAAGAAGTCGAAAATAAATTTTTTAATTTGCTTAAAGAAAAAATTTTATACTGATTAAAAATCGTCACTAACATATATTCGGCTAATTTTAATAAAATTGCGAAAAATGACCTTCCAAACTAAAAAAAAATAACGTAATATAATCAACTCCTTTTTTTAATGATATATAATGCGAAAGGGCCTTATCTCAACTGGATGATTACCAAGTTATCATAATTTCGATCGAAATAATATAATAAAAAAATTTAATTGTAGAGGAATGATCCATAAGTGGAACAATAATAATTATTTTATGATTTCTTTTATAAAGAAATTTTTTTACTCCTCTATCTTGGATAAAGTTTAAAAAAAAAAAACAAAATTTTTTAATATTATTTGCGTAGGTTAAATATTGTGGTCCGATCTTCCAAATAATCACCAAATTTTTTTTTAGTCTCCCAAATTATTTACATTTAAATACTCAAATATAAAATTTTTTTCAAAGCATCATTTTTGATTAATAAATAAAAATACGAATTATTTTTATGGATAATATCTATCTTCAACCGGTCTATTGATTTATTCATGGTCATAAGTTAATGGTTCTGTTTCAGTTGACTACTTATTACAAAGTATAATATTTTTGAAAATAATCTATGTTTTTATTAAATATACCGAGCTGAAGTAAATTTGCGGCAAAAAAAATTTAATTTCACATTTTTTTTTGTCATTTCCGCGTATGAATGTCACGGTAACAACTAATAAGAAACATATTTTTTAACATAAAAAACGTAGATCGTGACGGCTGTCAGAACCTACCCCAAATAGACCGTTTAAATTTGCCAAGAACGGCGCGTATGAATTCGTGCTTCCGCGTCAATACTTTCCCTGGTTTCGTCCGGCCCCTAACCTTCCCCACTCAAAAACGACGTGCGTTGCGGATCGCGTAACAATAATTGGCCAGGGAGTAGAGTACAGGCGAATCAAAAATTTTTTTCAGACAGTCTGCTATTAAATTAAATGTACGTTTTTAAAAATCTTTATTTTTTTTCTTTGAAATTTAAATTTAACACTTGATTTATTTTATATTTTTTTTTTTTTTTAGAAAATTTAATTAGATATTAATAAAAATAAGGGTTCGTTTTTTTCAATCACTCAAAATTTATAAAAAAAGTTTACAAATCTGTAAAAAGAAAATTTATTTTATGCTTGCATAAATTAATTTATAAACATAAATATTATTATTACGAGAATTGTAAGAGGATAAATGATTTCGATTTTTAATTTCAATTTTTAATAAATAATCAAAATAATTTATATTTTGTGTTAAAAAAAAATTAATTTGTAAGATATTTTTTGTTAAAAAAAATCATTCTAGTAAAAAAATTTTTATATAATTATGAATAATTTTACATAAATGATTTTTCATACGTTTACATCGTTTTAAATAATTTTATACAACTCAATAAAGTTATCTATGATAGTCCACTGCTAATTTCACATAATCATTGAATTTATTTACAAACGGAATAGCGACAGACAATCGATAAATGTAACATAGGTATACTATGTACAGTAAAAAATATTGCGTTAAATACGGTCCACACAAACTTTGTGTTAAAATTCAATACACTTCGTATTATTTTAACACATTTTGTGTAGACCGTATTTAACACTGAAATAGTTGATTTTACACAATCTTTTTTACTGTGCATGATCTTCATTAAAACATAGGCTTTTTTTTTTAAATAAAAAATTAGGAAAAGCTTAAAAATTAAAAAAATAAGTTTAACTACACTATCATTAAAATTACTTATTTTTAAATAATTAAAAAACAATTTACAAATTAAATGATACATCACTAGCTATTTAAAAAACAATAAATAATTTAATTATGTTAAAAATTACTAAAGTAACTTTTTTATTATTTGAAAATTTTATAGATCTCAAAAAATACTTCTGTTCTTAAAAACAGAATTGTATCATGTCAATTTAGTTTTATATTATTGTATTTAAACTCAATAAGTATATAAAATACCTCATATAATTTTACGTAAAATTATATGAGGTCAAAACTTGTGTACAATTTTATATAAAATTTTCTCCTCCAGGGTTACCATAGTCATTATATTATCTATTCAGTTTTAAGCTATAGAATATACTTATACCCATAATATATTTATAGAGCTTATAGTTAAAAATAAAAAGCTCAAGATTTTATTTCATTATTTTTTGCAGTACACAGAAAGAAAAGTTTACTTGAGTCAAGAAATTTTTTTAAAGCGACTAAATTATTTGTTTCTGAGAAAATTTTCTTCGCTAGAAAAATTAAACTGGAAGAAAATTTCATTATGAAGTTTATTTATTTCTCGAATTTAATTACTGCGTTCCTTGTTTAACAACGGGTGGAACACATTAATTAAAAAACAATAAAAGTGATGAAATACTCGCAACAACCAGAGTTGAATAACATGAGCGAATTAAAATAGCTAAATGATAGATATATATTTTCGAGTGATATTGACCTCGAAAGTTGTGTTTTCAACTATCATATAGTTATCGTCTGAGTTGTATCGTGGATACGCACGTGGATATATGTTTAGCTGTGCCGATGCACTTTTGGCTCTTACCCGAGTGTGATACGCTTAAGGTCATTGACGCGGTACACTTTTACTGTTAAATATAAACGGCATGCTTTGCAAATTAGTTTTAAATACATTTCATATTAATGCATCGAAATTTAAAGCTTATGTTAATACATCCCGAGGAAACATTATCGTTTTTTATGTTAAAATTTTATCTATGCTTCAATGATCCCTACTTTGAGAGATAATCAAGTTTGCGTTTGCGAAAAACAACAAAAAATATCAGCTTTTTTTAACGACCATGAAGCTGCTTATATGCGGTGACTGACCTAAACTTCTTATGTTCTCAATGACTTCCAGCCAGCCCAAACACTTATGTGTCTACTGTCCAGCCTGAAAATATCGTGTATGTAGAGTGTTTTACGGGAACCACGACCCACCTCAATGTACTTCTTATTAAATGAATAATCGATCGATAATCAAACTTTTTTTAATAGTTATTAAATAAAATTTTTTTTATTCACAACATAATAATGCGATTTTTTTTCGCTTACTATTTCGTTTGTATTTCTCACCACGAGCATTTTCTTATCTATTTATCAACTGTCTCTTGATTAGAAAGACTGGTTTGTAATTAAAAAATTCGTTTTTCATTTTTTAGGCTTAAGAGAAAGCATTTTATATAATTTAATTGTTTAATTAAAAATGTAGCGAAAGTTTGGGAGAAAAAATTTTTGTTAAAAATAGTCGGATGAAATTTTATAAAATTGCAAAGCATTTCAAATAATTTTATAACATCATAAAAAAAAATCTAAAGATTAATTTTCAAGTAAAAAATTTATGATCTCAGAAAGCTGATTGAAAAAATTTCATTTTTTGGGTTTTGAATACTAAACTCTTCATCGATAATTCCATTACGCGGATCATTCGTCAAAGTGACATGTGTTGACTTAAAATGTTAGTATGATTTATTTTAATTCCAAAAAATGGAAAATTAATATTATGAAGTTTTATTACGCGGATGAAAAAATTAAATCAATTGAAGGAAAAAAAATTTTCAACAATGAAATTTTGAAAAATTTTATCGTCTTATAAATCAAGTATAAAATTTTTTGAACCAAATACAATTTCCCGTAATTTAGAAAATTTTTTTTTTATCAAAAATCGTTTAAAATGATTTTTCTAATTCAAGATTTTTTCTTTTTAATTGAATTGGTTTTCATCAATTAATTAGTGGAGGTTTTTAAAAATTGCGAATTTTTACAGAATCTTATACAATTTTTTAAAATGAAAATAATTATTTAATGACGGTTTACACTCAGGAAAAAAAAATTGAATCAAAACGAAAGATTCTTGAATCAAGTAAAATTGAATTAAACCAACAAAAATTTATTAGTTGAAAAATTTTTCTACCCAAATCAAAAAGATACACGTGATCAAAATTCTTTACTTGATTCAAGTAAATTTATTTTCTGTGTAAACATAAAAATCATGAATTTTTTTTTTTGGGCACGTTATTTTGAAATTTTAAAAATATTATAGACAAAAATTAATATGTTAATATAGTGAGAGGCAAAATAAATGGATGGCCTGAATGTTTTGCGTTCATCCGTATAGAGTGCAGCAAACTTGTGATTTGGCAAGAGCACTATAATAGGAAGAGTATGAAAGAGAGCCGTGTATAGTTCGCGGTTACGTGGGGAGTACCTATGTTAAATTATGCAGCGTGCATATTTTCCGGTCTGTTTGGTGGATTTCAAAGCCTAACCGGTATAAACCAGCGTCACACGCGTACCGGGTGACTTGAAAGAAAAGATTTGATGCTAAAATAAAATTATTTTAATCATCAGAGCAAAATATATAGGTGGCCGAGTATCAAGTGAAGCTGTAGAAAAAAAGCTACTGAGCGAGTCGGTACATTTCTTTTTTATTTATCCACATTAGGCTCAAACTAATTTTCGTGTCCATGATATCGTACTTCTTGTTTTGATATTATAAGACATACAATTTTATAAACTTGACATTGAAAAAAAAGAAAAAAAAAATGTATGCCCTATATTTTGTACAAAAAGATGTTACAATATTCAAGAAGCAAAATTTTGTTTGTCAAGATTATAATTTCACAGTTAATAAAATTCGGAAAACCTAAACTTGTATTCCTATCAGAAAATTTAATGTGGAGAAAATCTTATTCCCACACTCGTGAAAAAATATTCTAATCAGACTTGATATGTCCTGATATGGCCATATCAAAATTTTTGATATAATCACCCGTGTAAAAAAAATTGTCCCAAGCTTGGGACATCGAAACGTGACACAATTTGGGACAATTTTGGGACATCTTAGAAATAACCAGAAATTTTAAAACAGTGCATTTAAGTAATTTGTCGTCAATTTTACGTATATTTTTAAAAACTTTCGAAATACTTCAATTTTATGATAATTTTACTACAATTTTAAACGCTTATAAAATGATTTAAGATAAAATAATTTATTTTTGCACAGCTGTAAATTTGTCTAGGAATTGATGGATAAAACATTTATTGACCATTTTTAGGACAATTTTGAAACAATTTTAGGACAATTTTGGGACAATTTTAGGACATTTTTGAGACATTCTTAAAATATTTTTAAAATTTATCTACAACCGTGCAAAAACAATTGTCTTAAAATCATTTGAAAAACGTTTAAAATTGTCGTCAAAATATTTAAAAAATGTCCTAAAAATATTTTAAAAATGTCCCAAAATTGTCCTAAAATTGTCCCAAAAATGGTCAATAAACGTTTTGTCCATCAATTCCTAGACAAATTTACAGCTGTGCAAAAATAAATTTTTTTTTCTTAAATCATTTAATAAACGTTAAAAATTGTAGTACAATTGTCGTAAAATTGAAGAATTATCCTGAAAATTTTCAAAAAATACGTAAAATTGACGAAAAATTACTTAAATGCACAATTTTAAAATTTCTGTTTATTTCTAAGATGTCCCAAAATTGTGTCACGTTTGGATGTCCCAAGCTTGGGACAATTTTTTTTTACACGAGCATATCAGACTTGATATGATCTGATATGTCAATGTATAGTTTTTGATATGACCTGATATGGAAATTGGCCATATCAGGCCTAATATAGCTTGATCAGGCTTGATATGATTTGATCTGGCCTGATATATTTTTATTTGGGCTGATATAATTTGATATATCTATATATGATTTGATGATATATTCTGACATAATTTAAAATGCCCGTTTATAATTTTTTGATATGTTCTGATATGATTTTATCAGGTCGGATCTGACTTGATACTATCAAATAAAGCCAAATCTGAGTGATAATTCTGTTATACAATCACTAGGTTTTTTAAGTCTACTCAGAAAAAAAAAATAAATTCGAATCAAGAAAAAAATTCTTAAATTAAGAAAATAATTTTAAAAAGTTTCATTGACTTCGATCAAGACGGAAAATCCTTGAATGAAGTAAAATTTACTTAAACCAAGAAAAATTTCTGAGTTTTTTTACTCAAATCAAGAAGATAAAATCCTTTAAAATTATTTACTTGATTCAAGTAATTTTTTGTTTCTGTGTAAGAATCGGAAAATTTACATTTTTAATATTCTTAATTAATATATTTTATGGCAAATTTACGGTATAAATTATGAAAATGGTAAAATGTATAAATTAAAAAAAAAACATTTTAAAGTTTCTCTAAAAACTCTTTAATTATTTTTGTACTATTCAATTTTTTCACAAAATTTTTTTCAATTGAGAAATTGATATTTCAAAATTTTTTATTTATAAAATTAATTTTTTTTATTAATTAAGTAAGAATAAATTAATTTTATATATTTTTCGAATAACTCAACATTATTAAGAAATTAAGAAAAAAAAAATTTAGTTGTAGAACCAATTGGTTACTGTTTTGTATCCGGTTTATAATTTACAAAAAGTAAAATTATTTTTTTTTTTTCTTAATACAACATGAAATTGATATTGTAATTATTTTCCATGCAATATTATGCCAAATGAAAAAATCTTTTGTGTATAATTTTCATATTTATCATGAAATATAATTTTCAGTTATTTATTCATGTATTATTAAAATGATTAAAAAATTTTGAAAAAAATGTAAATAATCCATGAAATATTTTTAAATCTGACAACATATTAGTTACAAAGAGATCATCATGGAACAATCACACGTTCCGCACTGTTGACACTAGTATTAAAAGTCTTCGATAGATGGCGCATAGCCGCAGAATTGTTCCTTTTCTAGATACTCGACTTTGAAGTCTTAAGTTCCAAAAAGAGTAGTCTTTTACTCTCTATAACAGAGTGTATCTATTTTTGAATAAAGTTCTACTAACAAAGAAAATGAATTTTGTATTAACTACGAAATAGTGTCGTTCATATTTTTTAAGCAACAAAATAACATCAGAAATGATAAATTTTATTTATGCTTCAGATTTGTTTACATCTTGATTCGGCCATATCAGCCTTGATCAGGCCCTATCAAGTCTGATATGGCCAATTTCCATACAGAATATTTTTTCAGGAGTACACACACGCGCGCGGCGGGACATCTACTCGATGATAGTCAGAACGGCTCCCTAGAACTTTCGAATCCGAAGATACACGCCTCTATTTCAACCCTTATTTATGAAAGTTTTCACAACAAATAAAAGTTAAGAGCACTTAAAAATTCAAATGACTTATGAAGAACAGTAGCACACAATTCTAAACAACTTATGTGCTTGGATAATTCTAAACTATCAAGAAATCGAGAACATACTTGTAAACAATAGACCTAATAGTTGATAGCATTACTTTATACCAATGTGTGCTATGTTATAGACGCGATAGCTTAAAAAAAAAAATTAAAAAATTAAATAAGACTGTGAGAATTCTTACATATTAATTTTTCGCATATTATTAATACACATGATAGTGTATCAATGAAAAAGAACGTAATTGGATTCAAATAAATAGAAAGACTATTCCGCATCCACACGGAAAAAAATACTCTGTAAAATTTAGAGAAAAGTTTGTAAAATTTACGGAACTCCATCTGTAAATCGGCTGATGTATAGTTTACCGAACTCCATGCGTTATTTTTACTAGGTGAATTTTTTACTGATCGTAAAAATGTTTTTTCTGGAAATTAAATATGTTTTTAGTTGTGAATTTTTTCAACATTTTGATTTATCCGAGTTTTTATTTTTTTTTGTTTTATACATTTCAAAAATATATATTAAATAAAAAATTCATGTTGGTACTCTATTGAAAAGAATCGATGAGTGTAATATCGGAATGAGCTGATTGCTTAGAAAATGTCAATAATTAAGAAATTACATTATATATCTTGTCAACTAATGATATTTTTCAAAACATAAACTTACTTCACGCCTCATTAGCGGAGCGGTGGCAGTGTTCTACTCTCGACATGTCAAAAAACCCAGTCTTTCGAAACTTGAATGACTTTTTTCTCACTAATATAACACTTACAGGATAATATGAGTGCACTAAAATCGAGTTAAATAATCTATCAAGCACATATGGTATTTTTTATAAACAATTATTTTGTTTAACATAGTAAATAGTAACATTAAAATCAATCATTCTTGGACGTCCGTCTGTGTTTATGGATCCATGTATGTGGCAGAGAAATTGATCGAAAAATTTATCGTACCAGAATACTTTTTTTCTTATTATATAAAGTTATACCTTGGGCTGATTCCTAGTTAATATAAGCGTTGTAAGTACTGTCGTTTAAGTATAATTTGTAAAAAACTAAAATACGACTGTGCAATTGTATATCTATATATACATATATTTTTTAGTATATTTTTTCCTCACCTTAGAGTTATGACGCCACTATATATATTTTTGTATTGTAGCATTTTTTTTCTCACTTTGGAATTATGGCGCCGCTAAATCATACCTAGCAGAGTTTTCTGTTTCTTATTATTTTGTTTTTTATATTTTATTTTAATCAATTTTATTGTGAAAAATGAGATTATGAGGCGTGCACTTTTGGATTTTCCAAACTTTTTCGATATTACATTCATTGAGACCTTCAATTTAAGTACTCACATGAATTTATGACATATTTTATATATGTAGGAGCAGGAAAAATATTTTGTTGTAAATATTTTCTATGCTTCTACTTTAGTAAAAGTATTCGGTTTTAAGTAGTTTTAAATAAGGAGTGAAATTCACTCCGAATTTTTACAGTGTATAACAGAACTTTTTCTGCAGCTATGATAGAATTTATTCTGTAATCATAGTAGAACTTTATTGTTATTATTACTGACAATTGATTGTAATTAATTGAAAAGAGCTTGTCGGGTCTGCATCATTGCAAATTAATTTATATCAACTTTTTGAATTTTTCCAAAATTTTAATTTTTCTTATTTTTTACAGTATACTTATAGGCAAATTATTATCACTAAAAAAAAATTTTTCATTCATGTACAATAAAAATTTGAAATTTTTTATTAATGGATCATTATTTAGTTTTTATTAAGGATTAAATATAATTTTAATCCAAGAAATTGCTCTACAACGATAAGATAATACTTTTATAGATTTTTCAGAATTTATCTGTAAACGTTACAGAAAAAATAGGTAGTTTTTACATAATCTCATTTGTAAAAATTATATTAAATTATAATATTAATAGTATAATTAATATAACAGGTATTACATCTAAAATTAAAATAATATAATTAATAAAAGAGATAAAACCTATTCTAAAATAAAAAGTACGAAATGTAAATTGAAGTTTATTTTTTCGTTAAATTTTTTCATAAAGCATTAGTTTAGTACGTCAAATTAAACGAAATTTTATTAGCTTCAACGCGAAATTCCTCTAAATATAGTATCTTTTTTTAGTCGAAAATTATTTACAAATTAACTCACTGAATTAACTTTTAATTTGTTTTGAAATTATTTTTGCAATTAGTACAATGTTTTATTAGATGTTCTGATAAATTTTTGTGTTCTTATTCTTCCATTCACTTATGTACGAGGCAAAGGGAAAGGTATAGCTCATGCTCTGTAACTCTTGAACAGATTCATCGAGTAAGATCGGCTTTCGTCAATAAAAAATGTTTCTAGTAATCTAATCTTTTCACAAAGTCAACGTTTGTATACAATAAAAAATTTTGCGTAGTATTTACATAAATAGTATGTAAAAATAACACAATACTGTGTTAAAAAGACTATTTATAGGTATAGTATGCATGAAAAATTTGACAAATTTGAAATCTAATCAGCTCTATCAAGCACAGTCGAAAATTTAACTTTTTTAAAACTAACTTTCAGTACCTTACAATTTTTGTACTACTTTTATAACCACAGTGTCATAGTTTTCTGATTTTTAAATGCTTTAAATCGATTGCAAAATAATTTCAAACCACTGTAGATTCACGAAATTAAAAGATGCACGGAAAAAAAAATATCGCTCTCGGAGCAATATTGTAATGCTATAGTAGATATCCCCACTCAACCAACTGTTAGAGAGTTACTAGAGCCATCTATTAGATCGTTCTGGCAGGAATACAGTAGTTGGCTAAAATAGCTAAGCCGGTGCGCTGGGAGAGCTAAACGGGATTGCTGTGAGGGGTAAATGCCTCGTTGAAGTCTCAGATTCTGCGCGCAGTCTTGTTTTTTGACACATTTTATCACCTCCAAAATTAATGTAATTATTTACTAGCAACCTGTAATTTATATGCGACTCTCGAGAGTTATGGATTATGATTCAAAAAAACTTTGGCTTATTAATTTTTTGTTCTTTCCAAAAGAGATATTAATAGTTTGGGTAGTTTTTAAATAAAGTTGAAAATAATTAGTGCAATGACAGGATCAAATCCGAATAATTTAATAAAAAATGTGGTGGAGCAAATTTATAGATCCAACAAATTATTTAAAACTCCTCTAAAAAATTTCTTAAAAAATTGACCATCACCAAAAAATATATAAAACTTTGAAAATTCTTAAATTCTTGTGACAATTTTTTTTTAAATGGTCCATGAAAAATAAATAAGTATTATCAAAAACTTGTTAATTTAATATGTAATCTATTTTATAATTTTTAATTACTTATTCTTTTTTATTTATCCGTATAATTTTTCAATAATAATTAATAAAAGATTGAATCGATAGAATAATAAAATTTTTTGTTATTAAATATAAAATATAAAATATTTAAATCGTTTTGTCTGGTACAAGGGTTCTGTAAGAAAAATGTTGGTTAGCGATTCTAGTCAACTAACAGATCGCTCAAGTAGCCCTACAGTAGTGCTCTTGTAGGAATACACATTGCTACAGTAAGAATCTACGAGTAGGTATCTAATAGATAGCTTCAGTAACAATATTTTTTTTTCCGTGTGTCTCTTCCCGCTCCGCTACGAAGAAAAAGTCGCAGCACTGATTTAGTTCAGACTATATAATGACAATAAAAAAATTTAGCGTGCTTGTATAATAGTGAGATGTAATGCAACAGAGAATTGAGTCGTTTGAACACATTATTAAAAAATTTGCGAAGAAATAAATAGGTGATGAAGAAAATTGAGTTATCTTGTTAAGAAAAAAGAACACTAGTAAACGACACACCTCTGAGTGTAGGGATGATTACACAATAATTACCACGCATAATTAGCAAACCTATTTTAACAAAAATAAGAGAAAAGACAAAAATTTTCAACTTCTTTAACATATTTATCCCAAGCTTTCGCCAGACAATATATATTATATTATAAAAATGTCATAATCTAAATGTTTATTAACAACAGCTTTAATTAAAAGCAAAATATTAACTGAGAAATTTCGATAAAGTGCTAAATTTTCGAAAAAAAAAAATTGAAATTTAATTTTTGTCAATAATTTAAAAAGGTTATGTTAATGTTAATTTAAAAGTCTTCGAAATAATTATTTTATGATTCTCAAACGAATAATAATTACTTTTATATTTTATATTTTATTTAATAAAAAAAATAAACAATTCAGTCCACAGAGTTTTTTTTTCTAATAGTAGAAATTTAAATCTCCACCATCAATAGAAAAATCAATGAAAATTGATGTATTATATTTATTTCATAGAAATAATTGACTCTTGTATACGTGCTGTAGGATAACTATACTTTCACTGCTGTAGGTTACTCATTTGATTACTCAATAAAACAGGTTGAATAATTGTAAGAATTTAACCTTGAAAATAAATAGTTTAATAGAATTTTTCTACCTATAAATTATATATATACATATATATAAATATATATGGTGCTTTTCCCTTGTTTTGAAGACTTGAATATCGCGGCTAAGAAGTATATACCTTAAATTAAAAAGATAAACGTTTAAATTATAATTGTAAGTTTAATCATTATGCACAGTAAAAAAATTTTCGTCATTGTGTAGAGTGTTAAAATTTAGTGAGTAGAATATTACACTCTAGTGTGTCGAATTTAATATTCTTATGTGTTGATTTAATTATTTAATACACTAGAATGTTAAATTCTACACAATAGAGTGTAATATTCTACACACAAATTTTAACACTACACAATGACGAAAAATTTTGTACTGTGTGATAAAGATATAAAACCTACATTAATTTATTACTTTACTAGCTGTTACCCGCCCGCTTTTCTGGAAATTTTATATCATTGTATTTTTAGATCTGAACTTGAAATTTAATTAGAGTATTGTTTTGACTTTTACAAATTTTAAATTTCATCGAATTAGCATATATCTTTTATCCATGTCATTATTCCAGCTAATATTCATTGTAACTTTCAATGTGCAATCATTGTAATGTTTGCGTGGCTTTTTTCCAAGAATGAATAATAATTGACACGAAGAAAAAAATTTGAAATGAGAATTTGGAGTCTATAGGAGCTATAGCTTGGAAATTAAAAATTTTTAATGTTAACACCCACCTTCGCAAACCCCTGTGAGATAAGCTATCGTAAAATTTGCCCATAGACTTTTTCTACACCTCTTACAGAAGATTTCTACCAAATTTGAAGTCGATAGGAGCTATAGTTTAAAAACGGGGAATTTTTCATTATTAATGTCCCCGCAATCCTCTTTGGGGTAGAATATCATAAAATTCGTTCATAAATTATTTTTTCACCACTTACAAAAAATTTCTACAAAATTTGAAGTCTGTAGGAGTTATAGCTTGAAAATAAAAAATTTTGATTGTTAATACCCACCACCGCAACCCTCTGTGAGGTAGGATATCGTAAAATTCGTTTATAGATTATTTTTACATCTCTTACAGAAGATTCCTACCAAATTTGGAGTCGATAGGAGCTATAGTTTAAAAACGGGAATTTTTCATTGTTAACGCCCCCGTAACCCCCCTTGTGGGTGGAATTCCGTAAAATCCGTTCTTAGCTGACCTCTACTCGGCGAAAGGAATATTCCTACCAAATTTCAAGTTTCTAGGTCTGATGGTTCCCGAGATATCGTGATGAGTGACTGTATAGATAGGAATCTCTTATATATATATATATATATATATAGATATATATAGATAAATTACAACTACGGTTAACATAATAATATCTGACTATTATTGTCGATTGACTAATTATTTATTTATTATTTTTTTTAATGTACATGGTCATATCATAAATGATTGTATACAAAAATTTGTGTGACTTGAAATTTTTGTCACTTTTTTATTCATAAAACTATTTTAGAATTAATTTCATTTTGTTTCAATTATGACTTTTTTTCCCTCAAAAAAGCTAATTTTGAAATAAATTCCAGTGATGTTGGCTTAATTGTGACTTTTTTCGTTTTAATTTAAATTAAGCCAGCCCTGATACAAAACCAAATGACATTGACTTAATTTTTTATTTTTTTTTTTTGTCCTAAATCGATCCTAATTAAACCAAAAAAGTTGAAAGTAAGTTAAATGTTATAAAAATTTTACACTCATAAATGTAAAAATGTAAGGATTTTGACTCAAATTTTAAATTTCTTTTTCGACTCGGATTTGGTGAGCTATATCGAAAAAATTATTTTTTATTTTGAACTTACAGTTAACTACAATACTAAATAGCCACCGTTCGCATCAATATTTCTGTATAGTGGCGTAGTTTGAAAAGTTGGATTAAAATGTTATATTAAAATTAAAAATAAAAGTCATAATAAATATGGGGGAGTGCAAAGAACCCGGAAGTTGTGTCTAACACTATGCGCGTGAATGAATGTCAAACCAGGCATAAGTTCAAGGAAATGAGGATTGGTGTTGATTATTATAAAGAGTTAAGAAAACTGGAGACTGGAGGCAAAACTAATTCCCTTTTTCATATTATTTATATCGAAATAACCAATATAATATAATAACTACGAAGCTAAAAGTTTACGTTACTCGGAGTAAGTATCGGGGAAGTTAAAGCTTTTTAAAATACATATTTCTCAATATCTTCATTGATATCCCAGAGCATGAACAAACTTAGCTCGGGTAGGAACAGTATAGACTGAAAAAAAGTTAGCAGCGGGTCGCAATACTTTTCCATGAGACGGCACCGAGTGCCGTCGGCCCTGAAGGGTGGGCTTGGGCTGGACTGGCGGGTGTGCGTAGGGTCAACGACCGCAGTTGAGAGGGCTTCTCCCTACCTCGTCGCATGCTTTTGCATTTTCCCTTCTCGTTTCTTTTTCATTCTCTCCTCGTTTGCTCATTCTGTACATACACTCATCTGCGTTCTCTCTTGAACCGTATGTCTCAGTGAATCTGATGGGCGTAGATTGGGACAGGTTAGATTCAACTTAGGGTTCAATATCGAGGGAAAATACGAGCCTTTATTTGATCGCTCACTGTACTTCCTGCGTTCTGCCTTCTGAGAATCCCGTTGAGGTTTGTTGCCAGCGTCAGTTGATTGTGAGTAAGCTACTCACTGAATAATAGTCTCTCTATACCAAATGTACATAAATGTCTTTCGAAATAGATTTTAATTCGTAAATGAGTGGATTCAGTCCATACTCGACGATATAGACAAGAAAAAATTAACTAAAACTGAAACACTTGCATTTGTATTGTCAGTAATCGGCAATATCCAAAATAATATCCAAAAATGTTTAATTATTATGCTATGACCATAAATTTCTATTGATTTAAAAGAAATTTTAATTCAAGATAGCTAATCTTAATCCAATAAATTTATTTTGATTTATTTCTTGTCTTGGTTTATAAATTCTTGAATTAAGATCTTTATATCTCCGTTCGATGACTACGTTCAATTGATTGAAAAGTTATCTTCAGTTGATACAATCAAATTTTTTATCCAAGAACAATTCTTTTGAAAGCCAGTAATTGCAAGGAAAAAACTACTCTGTAAAATTAATAAAAAAGTTTGTCAAATTGACAGAATTCTATCCATAAGTCGGCTTATGTAAAATTTATAGAAGTCAATGTATTATTTTTACGTGGTGAATTTCGTGATTTTAAATCTGTAAATGCAATATGAATCTTTAATTACAGAATTTTTTCTTTAATTATAATAGAACTTTTTTATTAGTATTACTGAAAATTGATCGTAATTAATTTACATCACTTTTTAAAATTTTTTTCAAACTTTTAATGTTTTTTTAAATTTCACAGTGTACTTCTGGACAAATTATTTTTTTACATTATCAGTAAAAAAAATTATCCATTTGCATGCGATAAAAGGTTGAATTTTTCCATTAACGGATCAATGTTTATAGTTTTTATAAAGAATTTAACTTAATTTTAATACATAAAATCACTCTGCAGTGATAAAATAATACTCTTTTAGATTAAACAGAATTTATCTAAATTTTACAGAATGTATACTCTCTCAATTTTGCAAACTATTTTTAATTTAAGTAGAAAAAAGGTTTACTTAAACTGAAAAAATTTTCAGATGAAACGAAGTTTTTTTTTTAGAACAAGAAGAAATTTTCTTGAGACGAAAATTTTTGGCTTTTTCATTCAAGAGATATAATTAATTTATTGATGCAAAAATATTTTAAAACAAGCATGCAATTTTGTATAAAATCTTTTTCTTAAATCAAATTTTTTTTTTTATTGTAAAACTATAAATGGGTGCATTAGAACAGATATTTGGATATCTAGAACAGATAAGCTTGGATATCAATGGAACTGTATAGTAGTATTGTATACGTAGTAAAAGCAATACAAGACAGTATATACACAGCAGATCATGTTATATAGTAGTGCTCTTGAGGCTAAGCTGTTACTTAAGCATGCGACTTCAGTACGCATTATTCTGACGTATAAAATGACTGAAATTATGTAGAAACTGGGGAAAATTCTAAATTTATAGCTTAGATAAACGATTGACAGTTTTGAATCAGAGTATCTAGAAATACTAAAAAATAAAAAGGGAAGAATATTTTGTTGTAAATAACTTAAACAAAAATATGAAAAATGCATTTATGTAAAGCATTTTTTTATCAAAAGTATTTTTATAATGTAAGAATGGTTAATTATCCCAATTTAGTAAAAGTTATTTTTACGACAACAATATATTGCAAATCTGAATGAAATCGATTTTTAGATGATGATTGCAGTAATTTATCGAGGAGATTTACGAATGAAATTGGCCGAGCTTATTAAATAAAATACTTTTAAATTGAATGAATATGACATGGTCTACTCTATAGACTAAATTTAACCATTAGCAAGATTTCGATAATTTTCAGAAGTAATCGAAAGTACGTAGATAATACCCAATAGTACTTAAATTTCAAATCAATATCTTTAAAAATGGTAATTGTCAATAAGATTATTATTATTAGTACAAATGAAGCATTTAAACTTATTTTGTTGGATAATTTTTTTGCAGTGTTCTTCTTTAGTATTCTATGCAAACACAGTAACAAGAGACGACATAGAAAGCCGGGGCTAGTGGAGAAAAAGTTGTAGAAATAAGCACAGCTCATTTCTCCGAAAAGAAAAATTCATCCCTGAAGAAAATACAGGCAATAACCTTTGGATCTCAGGGGGATGTCCGAGGAAGAGGGAATGGAGGAGAGTAAAGGATAAAATGATGGCGAAGGATATCAGTAAAAAAATAAGTAAGGAGTTAGGGGCCGGGGTCGGGCTCGGGGGGCTTGAAGGGGTAGCGGAGAAAATTCGAGAAGACAGGTATATAGATGTCTACCACAGTAATATAGAAGGATGGAGAGGTTGATGGCTAGAAAGAGAGTCGAATAAATAAGAGAGAAAAAAAAATGAGGGAGTGCGCTGGGAGACAAGAGGGTGGTGGTGGGTTAAAGGTAGCGGGCCAGAACCTCACTTTATTTTTATGCAGTTATTGATCTTCGTGGAAGCCGCTCGTCGTTCTCCTGTTACTCTTCTTCGTAACCCCGTTCTCACTCTCACCCTTTTCGCCGTTACTTTTTTTTCTCACTTGTGCGACCGCGCACATAGCTTGTCTTTGTTTCGCGTACGTTGTCTCATTCGCTTACTGCTTCTAACTCTTTCCCTTTCTCGCGCGTCAACTAACCCACCCCAGTTCGCTTCAGGGTGGCGGGTAACTAGCTTATCAAAAAATGGGCGTTGCCGCCTCCTCTACGGCATCTTCCATTGTGACCCGCACACCTGTACATTTTTCTCTCCTCACTTCTCTTTCTCTTGCTCTTGCTCTTCCTCTTGCTCTGGTTCTGGCTGCTCTGGCTCCGCAGATCCGGCAATCCATGAACCTGGAATGAGGGCTTGAGGGGTATAACCAGGTGTACCAGAAAGCGAGTCACGCTGTAAGCGCGGAAGCAAAATAAGATATTGGAACTGACGGCCATGGCGAAGAGTAAGGGCAAGCGCGACTCCCACACTACCCAACTACCCAACTACCCATCGTAAAACCCATCCCTGGTAGCTGAAAGAGACCCCTGCCATTTTCTTCCAGGGTGTGTCCCATGCTTCTTCGATTTTGGATAGGTTCGGGACCACCCTCTTCAGCCCATCACCCCGAGTTTCATCTACGACTAAAGCCCACCAACACCCAACACCCAACTTTCCTGAAGCATCACCATCGATGCATTACCATCCACGCACACCTTCACCTACTCTTATCCATCTTTTCTTCAAGGTTCGGCAAATAACGCACACGTCACTATCTTACATTGCTTCACATCCCCAAGTATAAATACCTATGACCCCAATCGATTTTTATACGCTCTTTAATTATACTCCAAGGGATGATTCCTTCTTTAACTTCAGACTCTCAATCTGCTTTTTATCCGTTCCTACCCATTTCAGATTTCCTTCTTCTCCTCCTCCTCCTTCTCCTATCCAATTTATTCTCTATTATATCTTATCTGCTACTTCGGAGGCTCATATTCTTTATAAATTTCGAGTCAAATTAAAATTATTTTAAGAAATAAACCAACCGAGTTTTAAAATAATCATATATATATATATATATATATATATATATATATATATATATATATATATATCTATATATTCATCAGAACTTTGGAGCTTGAGTAAGTCTCAACTGTTCTCTCTGTCTGAAAATAGAGGAGTAACGAAGAAGGGGTGACTATGCCCTCGGCTCCGTAGCAACAGGCATCTGTTGCGATAGAAAGACGCTGAAGATAGTCACGCCATCTAGCTACATCAATTGGCTTTTCCATTTTTATGTGATACAATGTTTCACGCATATTAAACTAATATCATCTTCTTCATCTTTTTTATGCATTTCAGACAAATTTTTCACAATTATGGATTTTGTCTGATTTACATAACGTCACTATAATTTATCTGGTCGACGGAATCGTTTAATAACTACATAGACCGGGAAAGTTGCTTGCTCGTGTGATTAGAATTAATTTCTAACTATTAGATAAGTATGAAATTCGGTATCGAGTAATATTTTGACCCGAGTCGATATCAAGCGTCTCCATAGAGTGTTAGAGTGTTAAGAGATATATATTTTTTTAAATTCAAAGTCCTTGAGATCTTGATGTCTAAGTTCGCGAATCTATTTGAATTCTAGTGCTTTGTATGTCCACTTTATAAAATTTGAATAAAATAGTTTCGAGATAAGTCTTCGAGAATCTCAATATATTTTAGAAACTTTGTAATGACTCAACAAGTTCTCAATTCTACTCGAAATTAATCTTTTAATTAATCACCAAAGTTTTCATAAATAAAATAAATGACCACTCGAATGAACGAAGAAAAACGTACCTCTAAAAATTTACTCTCTTGGAATTTTGTATGCGACTTTTCGCTCGAAAAGTATTTAAAATATTCAAAGTACAATTTTGTTCAAAACAATAGTAAAAAATTTTTTTCCAAATATTTTCATAACATTTTTATCACGAATTAACATTTTCTTTGACTAATTTAAAAAAAAATTTTTATCTTCGAGAAAATATCTACTTTGAATCGAGACTATTTTTTGTCTATTTATAGATCTAAGATCCTGTTTTGAACTCATTAATTTAATTAATTATAAAGTTGACACTCTTCCAGACTATACAAACATGTTATATACAATCTAATCTTTGAATGTAATTCTAACAAAATTCTGATGTTTATAGATATTTTATATGATTAAAAGAGTTCTCAAACTGAAAAAAAAATTTTCTACTCAGAAGTTTTTTTTGATGATCAAAAAATTTGGAATTGTGTTACTTAGAAAACGTGATATTTTGATGATCACAATAAGTTTACTGATTAATCACTGAACTTCAATTTACTACAGTCAGATGAATGAACAGACAATTAGATATTTATAATCTTACTTTACTGACAGAACTCAGTTTACTTAAAAAACTAACAAAACAAATAAAAATTAAAAGTGTAAAAATAAAATTTTTTGAAGCTAACATCAAGAATAATAGTTTGATTTTATTTTCATCAATGCTTAAATCAAATGAACTGACTAACAGTGTTAAAACTTCGACGGCAGTGACAACGCATGTACTGTAATATTACTGCACAGGAGTTATATATACACTGTAAAAAATTTGCGGAGTGAACGCGGAGTAAACGCGGAGTGAACGCGGAGTGAATGATTTTTAATTGATTCACTCCCAGCGGGAGTGATCTTTACTCCGAAAAGGAGTTAATTTTTATTAATAATAAAATTCACTCCGCATTCACTCCCAAAATAAATGAATTTAGAAATAAATAAATTTTTGTAAAGAAAATATTTTTATAAACCCTTTTTATATTTAATTATTAAAAATTTAATTTATTATTTTTAATAATATTTAATTTTAATTATTATTATAATGTTTTTATTTTTTTTTTCATAAATTAATTATAATTAGATAAAATTTTGTTTTATTAAATAATTACTTTTGTTAGAATTGCACTGTACTTTTTTAACTATTGACGTTGTTAAACATATACGCTCATCCCGCTGTTACACTCATTAAGAGCTTTCATTTCAGTACCAACATGCATTTTGATATATTTTTCATATATACATATATATGATATATATAAATATATTAAAAATTGATTATTATGATTATTATTATTATTATTATTATTATTATTATTTGTTATTAATTGCTCAGGGGGGTTTTCCCCGGAGTCCGACTCTCCGAGGGCCCAGCCTGAGCGCCATCCATTACTGCTGCACCACTCCGCACAACAAGGCGGTTAGTGAGTGCAGCAGGCCAAATTCATTTGCCTAAGTAGACGCAGAGATCCCAAAATGACAGCTTTTGCATCCGCACTGCTAGAGACACGGCTGCTGAACTGCAAGCTGGTATCTTCGCAAGTGAAGACACAAAAGACTGTTTCATCCCTCCAAGGACGCCGACAACCAAAACGACGAGCTTGACACGGTAACCTGGGTAGAGTTTGCCAATTTCAAACAGGAGATCCTGATATATCTGGTGTTTGTGCTCTTCTTTGGCCGAGATATTGTATTCGGCTGGGGCCGAAAACTCAATGACATAAATGTCACGAGTAGCCTTGTCGAAGAGCACAATATCAGGTTTGTTGTGGTCAATCCGCCGGGTTGTTGCGAATGGTATGTTCCAATAAATTTTGGAACTGTCATTCTCAACAACCTGCGGAATATCTCCTGGCAGATAAGGCAGCACTGGTGTCTTATCGATACCGTAGCTATATCTGAGATGATAATAGAGTACTCGCAGGGCAGCATTGTGACGCTGTATGTAGGCACCTCTTGCCAGCACAGGACATGCCGACAAAAGGTGCATCAGCGTCTCCGGATGTTGTTTACACGTCCGACAGGACGTGTCCGAAAGCTGCGCCTGGAGTACCTTGCTACGGTATTCGAGAGTGTTGATAACACCATCTTGGCAGGCAAATATAAACCCTTCGGTCTCGGACATCAGGCCAGCTGACTTCAAGAAGGAGAATGTCAGCTGGGTGGACAAGCCATGGTCACGGACGTGTTTGAAATACACGCTGTGCATGGACTTGTCCATGTGTTCACCGAGGAGTTTTTTCTCCTCGGCTATCCTGACGATGCTCTTGAACTCCTTTTTCGGGAGTTCAATGAGAGCGTTTATTTCTCTGAGACCTAAGGTATTTGCCGCATAGATTGCTGCCTTATACAAGAACGATCCCTTCCGCGCATTTTCATGACTGTGAACAAATTGCATCAGGAAGTCATCCTCGTCTGCTGTGAAATTGGCAACCTCGTATGTTAAACCCAGAACCAAACGATCGTGAAGCCGCTCCAAGATCTGCAATCCTCTCCCTCCGATGTTCCGGGAGAGGTACATCCTGGCGACTGATGAGTTAGGGTGCATGCTCTGATTCATATTGATGACTTTACGGGTTTTGATGTCGAGATCTTTCAACTCATTTCGAGGCCATTTCAGGACCCCAAAAGAGTAAAGTAGAACCGGGACAGCGAGCATGTTAGTAGCTGAGACTTTGTTCTTGCCGGAAAGTTCTGATGACCAGATCTTCCGGAGTCTCCTAACACACTCGCTGCGAAGAGTTTTTCGGACTTCAGAGACGGCATGCATTCGCCGCTCTTCAATCCCTAGATATCTGTACAACTCTCCGGCGTCTAATTCTCTTAAGACGCTCCCATCCACTAATTCGACATCTCCACCCGTATCAGAGCACTTACCCTTCGCCAGGTGTATGACCGCACACTTGTCCAACCCAAAAGACATTCCGACATCTCGTGTGTACTCTGCTACGATGTTGAGGGCCGTTTGTAGATGATCTTTGTTGGCACTGTATATCTTTAGATCATCCATAAACAGTTGGTGAGTGATCGAGTGATTATTATTATTATTATTATTATTATTATTATTATTATTATTATTATTATTTTGTTATTAAATGCTCAGGGGGGTTATCCCCGGAGTCCGATTCTCCGAGGGCCCAGCCTGAGCTCCATCCGTTACTGCTGGACCACTCCGCACAACAAGGCGGTTAGTGATCACAGCAGGCCAAAGTCATTTCCCTTAAGAGACGGAGAGAACCAAGTAAA
Source organism: Cotesia typhae (assembly GCF_013202065.1). Lineage (NCBI taxonomy): Eukaryota > Metazoa > Arthropoda > Insecta > Hymenoptera > Braconidae > Cotesia > Cotesia typhae. The sequence continues at coordinate 2,010,213 of NW_027423761.1, forward strand.
ACAGCCTTCTGCATCCTAACTGCCAAGAACTCAGCTTTTGATGAGCAAGCTGGAACTTTGGCAAGTGAGGATACAAAAGACTGTTTCATCCCTCCTAGGACGCCAACAATCAGGACGACAAGCTTGACACGGTAACCTGGGTAAAGTTTGCTAATTTCAAACAGGAGATCCTGATATATTTGTCTTTTGTGCTCTTCTTTGGCTGAGATGTTGTATTCAGCCGGGGCCGAGAACTCAATGACATAAATGTCACGAGTGGCCTTGTCGAAGAGCACAATATCAGGTTTGTTGTGATCTATCCGCCGGGTTGTTGCAAATGGCATGTTCCAATAAATTTTGCAACTGTCATTCTCAACAACCTGGGGAATATCTCCTAGCAAATAAGGCAGCACTGGTGTCACGTCAATACCGTAGCAATGACGAAGATAGTAGTACAGTACTCTCAGGGCAGCATTGTTATTATTATTATTATTATTATTATTATTATTATTATTATTATTATTATTATTATTTGTTGATTTATAATAAATCATTTATAGTAAATTAATTTTGAGATTTTTTTGTAGAACGAAAATTCATCCTTATTTTATTTTTTTTAAAAACTCCGAACGCGGATGTTTTTCGGAGTGAAATCCGGAATCACTCCGCAAACAAAAACTCCGGATTCACTACCTACGCGGAGTGATTAATTACTTCACTCCGGAACTCCGAGTGATGGGAGTGAAATGGGAGTGAAATTCACTCCCGATTCACTCCGGATTTTTTACAGTGTATTGAACTGACTAACATTTTGATAATCACAATACGCGGTATTTTAATTATCAAAATACCTGATATTTTTTTATCACAATACTTATTTGACTATACATACTTTGTATTCTGATTATCAAACTTCTTTTTTTTTTAATGCATAGAAAATCAATAATAAACCAATTCAAATGGAAACACAATGAGTGTACATATTAGGGTGGGTCAAAAAAATCGAATAATTTATTTTTGATTTTATACTCTGAAAAATAGGTTCGTAGACACCTAAAAAGAATTCTCTCCAAGTATAAGCTCTTAATTATAACGGGAAGGTCCTCCGCTTTGCGGGTTTCTATTTTTTTCGAATAATCAGATAAAAAAATTTATATCTCGCTTCCAACTGCTTGGAAAAATATTCCGTGGCATAGATTTTGTGAGAAATTGAATGCTTTACAAAAAAGGTCTCTTATGACTTTTTCAAAAACTCAACCGATTAAAAGATATTCATAGTTGAAGTTTGGCTATTTTAAGGAAAATATTCGTTTTTATTATGAATTTTATAAGTCGATGAAAAAAATTATTTCGGATTGCGGAACTCATGATTTTGTAGGAAATTTACTGCTCTACAAAAATGGTCTCTTATGATTTTTGATTAAGTGAAGCCGTTACGAGATATTCATCGTCAAACATTAACGAATATCAATATTTCCAGTTTTTGATCAATAATTCGATAAATTTTAATTTAAACTATGAGTTTCAGGAAAATTTACATAAATTTGAGTTTCGATCGATAAAGAAATGTTATAATAAGTTAGATAAAGAATTATTGGAATTATCATTGATTTTCCTTGGAGAAATGCCTCAAGAAAAGATTTCTTTCAAACGTCCTGGTGCTGTTCATCATGCTAGATGGATGGCTAAGGCCATTTATAGTTTGAAAATGTATCTATTCAGAGATGAATTCAAACTCTCTCAGAAAGAATTGCATGGTCTTCGTCATTTCTGTATTTTTATAGTCACATTGTATTTAAAAGCTTGGTTTTCATCAACTTCTGCAACAACTGCTGCTTATCATGACTTGCAGTTTATGAAAAATTTATTGGAGTACAAACATATCAATCCTTTGATTTCTTCACTACGTGTGAAAAAATGATTTCGCACTTATGGTATTTGAGCGATGAACTTGCCATTTTATCACTGTTTGACGATGGCGTTCCATTAGAAGTAAAAAAACGTATTGTTGAAGCTGTTAATACTCGTGAAGGTACAGATTCTAAAGCTAAAAGATTTGTAATTGCTAAAAAGATTTGAATTCATTGGCGCAGAGAACTCTGAGTGACTTTGTGTCTAAAAAGTCATTAAATCTTTTCAAAATCTTCGATCTACCGTATGACTTTCTTGATGTCGATGTTGAATTATGGCCTACTAATGAGAGTTATCTCGAAAATAAAGAATACTTTCAACAACTAAAAGTTGTCAATGATTCAGCAGAGCGAGCTGTTGCATTAGTCAGTGAATATAATCAATGCTTGACAAAAATGAAGAACAATTCCAGTACTTATTGCAAGTTGTCAAAGAACATCAAAAACATTCCCAAATTGTAATAAAAGAAATTATTTATAGTAATAGCGTACTGTTATGTTAAAAATATAGACAATTATATTGCAATTGATAATTCAATAAAAATTTATCTATAAAAAAGTTAAATACTGGTTGTTTCTCACTTGATTCAATACTTTTCATATTAAATTTGACAAAGAAATATGTCATTCACTTCAAATTAAACTAATCATTGGCTATATGTCGAAAAAATGCTCTAATTTCTTGTTTTAATGCAATCAAACAAGCTCAAGACTGAAAACAATATTAAAAAAATTGTTTATAACATTTCTTTATCGATCGAAACTCAAATTTATGTAAATTTTCCTGAAACTCATAGTTTAAATTAAAATTTATCGAATTATTGATCAAAAACTGGAAATATTGATATTCGTTAATGTTTGACGATGAATATCTCGTAACGGCTTCACTTAATCAAAAATCATAAGAGACCATTTTTGTAGAGCAGTAAATTTCCTACAAAATCATGAGTTCCGTAATCCGAAATAATTTTTTTCATCGACTTATAAAATTCATAATAAAAACGAATATTTTCCTTAAAATAGCCAAACTTCAACTATGAATATCTTTTAATCGGTTGAGTTTTTGAAAAAGTCATAAGAGACCTTTTTTGTAAAGCATTCAATTTCTCACAAAATCTATGCCACGGAATATTTTTCCAAGCAGTTGGAAGCGAGATATAAATTTTTTTATCTGATTATTCGAAAAAAATAGAAACCCGCAAAGCGGAGGACCTTCCCGTTATAATTAAGAGCTTATACTTGGAGAGAATTCTTTTTAGGTGTCTACGAACCTATTTTTCAGAGTATAAAGTCAAACATAAATTATTCGATTTTTTTGACCCACCCTAGTACATATATTTGTCTATTTAATTTATGTTAATGAACTAATAGCTGAGTTCTAAAATTATTTTAACCTCTTAAACAAATCGATAAAATTTTCATCATAATATAAACACATATTATAAATTCAAATTTTCTCAGTCGAGAAAAGTTAACAATACTTTATTTTTATTTTAATTCCCAAACAGGATATCGTTGGGCAAATTGAGATTTTTCTAATTAAGCCCAAAAGTATATATATTGCTATGTATGTACGCTGGGAAATTCTACACAAATTTATACTCAAATTGGGCAAAAATACGTCTCACACTCAGCGAAATAAAGCTCTAAGATTAAATTCCTATGACTATAAATCATTTTTAAAAAAAAGCTTCTATGTGTAAGTCACACAAAGTATTACCGCAATGCAAATCATGCTAAGATACATAACGCTTTGTAGTGAGAACTCTCTACGGGTGGTTGAATCTAGTCAACCTAAACTAATCCGATGATTTATAATGTTGTCGCAACACCTCTGATTCTAAATATGAACCTTATGAAAATTATTTAGAGATACTATCATCTAGAAAGTTCATATGTTAAATTGTCAATACACAAAATTGGTGCACGGAAAAATGTAAATTGTAAAATTCACTCGGATTCCGGTTAATTCTTATCGTTCCAAGCATCGGAGAGCTCAAAATAATATATAAATTATATTTTTAAGCTAGAAGAGCTTAAATACGTGATAAAAGTACAATTTTAAGCGCTTAGATATAGAATTAGCAGGAAGTGGTTGGGATGGCTTTTAGGGTCAACCGTTTTCCAGATTTTTAGTAGATTTCATAAAAACCTAACTATTGCATTGGTCCCCATGACGGTACTTTTGAAAAATTTTGCTATATTTCGACTATACTCGTTGAGCTGAGTCGGAAAATGCATATGGTTCAAAAGTTTATATATGTATATATATATACATATATATCAGATATAACGCGGCTTGTCACGACGATAGCGTCGCCAATTTACATCGGATCTTTACCAAACTCAACATAATTATTCTACAGATAGATACCGAAGTCAACTTCGTACCTGAGCTTAATCGGTCAAGTAATTTAGAAATGCCAGGATTTAAAAATTTTCAAAATCATAAAAATTCATATTTCTTCACTTTCTTACTCGTATAACTTTTGTATGGGATAACTTATCGAATTTCTGTAAATTTTATCTGAAATCTCTTTAAATAAGCTTCAATTTGAGTATTATATTACATGTATAGTCTCAAATTATGGTCTATTCCGCTATGCTATGTATAAAATTTGCTGTGGCACTCGTTTTACCAAACGTCATCCAAAATTTTGCTCTTTAAATTCCTTACTGTTTACAGGAAAAAATTTAGGTGTGAAGTACAACAGCTAGAGCACATCCAATCAAGCATTTTTGAATTTAAAAATAAAATAATACAAGATCATGGATATTCTTATAAATAATTTTCTTGATTCAAGGATTATTTTCTTGAACAAAGTTAATTTTTATTTTCATATGAACAAACTATTTTCAATAAAGTTGATTATATTTAATAATGAATTGTATAATTTTTATTTTTTACAATTAATATCTCTGTAATTTTTAATTCAAAGAATGAAAATTTTTGGAACAAGTCATCGAAAAGTGTAATGTTTCCTCATTAAAAAAATATTGTAATTATTCAGTAAATTATGACAGAATACTTTGTCTGTAAATGTCACATTCTTTCTTAATTATATCTCAGTGAAACAAATATTTTATTAAAAATTTTTATCAATGAAATATCATCATTGTCAATGAAGTATGTTAAGTTTGAAAAATGATCCATATTCATTACGGCTATCGTCGTTTTCGATCGCAGTAATTTTTGGATTTCTATTACATTTATTATGAAATCTACTTCCATTTCGACTGCCGAATGGTCTTTTTTGTGTTAAATTAACACTTTTTTTGTGTTGTTCATTTTTTAACATAAAAAATGTGTTATTTTGTTTTTTGTTACGCACTAATAATTTTCTACACAAAAATCAATATTGATTTAATAGTAATTGTCAATAGCAACACATAGTTTGTGTATTGACACATTCTTTCTTCGGTTTACGCGACAAAGCTCTATATTAGTAGTTGCAGTGAGATTACTCACAGTTATTTATGATATCACAGAAGTTATTTGATGAAAGTGTTTACTTTTATGAATTTGCAAAGCTTGTTTCTATTTACGAAAATTTTAAATAATCGGTATTAACACACACTACATTGTAGTTCATAGTAACGAATACATTATATTTACGTTATATAAACTCGAATTTCTACTTGATCATTTTATTTAACTAAAAATATTTATGTGAGTTATATTTATTATAATAAACAAAAAGTAATAACTTTCAGACAATTTATTTTTTTTTGTCTTCAAATTAATATGAAATTAAATTAAAACAAAATAATAAAAACTTTTTATACTTGATTTATTTTCGTTAACTGGTTGACATGAATGAAAATATATAGTAAACTATTTTTCAAGTAAAAAATGTAAGTTTCTTCCCATCAAATTATTTATTTAAATTTTATTTTCAACCAGAAATCGTATCAAAAATAATTAGCGAAAAAATACAAGTTTCAGTTAGCATTTATTATGTGATTTTTACAAACACTTCAAATGTATTAAGTCGTCGACTTTTCCTTTACGGCAGTATTTTAACACAAAATTTTACACAATTTTTTTACTGCATGCAGATATAATTGGTACCAATCATAAGGAACAGAGCACGATTCTTGAAAATAAATAAAAAAAATATTTCCAAACAAGAAATAAAAGAACAAAGAAAAAAATATATTAATAACAACAATGAAGATCCAATATTGTAATATATAATCTTTCTCTTTCACTCTCTCTTTCTGTCTCGCTTTCCTACGAACTGTCTTTGACTCGTGCCTTGGTATAATAAATTTAATCAAACAATCTATTTTTTTTTCTTGCAACTTAAAATTTTCCGAAATTGTATTCTCTATGTAGATTTTCACTATTGACATTGAATTAGTGATTCTTGTCAAATGATCATATGTATAGAATTCAGTTGTGAAGTGATAAACTAACTATGCTGAGTTCGACTAAAGTTTTTAGCGTTTCCTGAGGTTAAATTTGTCCTATTCTAATCGAAATGAGTATTTCTGTTTCGCTTTTCAACTTAAAAACAGTAACATGAACCATTTCATTTTAAATAAAATTTCATATAGTTTCCGTCTTAGATCTTTGCACTATATCTGCAAAGATCAGTGACTCAACGAGTCTATCTGGTCAAGTACGAACTTATCTCTTCTGTCATAATCTTCAAAATAAAATTTATCAACATGATAATGCTTCGTGTAATTTTATGATTTTTTCTTTCACAAATTTTTTTAAGCTCTTCAAAATAATACAAAAATTTTACCACTACGGTTATTAATATAATAATTTATTATGAAAAGATTTTTACAGCCAGCTTAGTATTTCTGCGAAACAACATGACTGGCCAACGAGCTTGAATTAAAAATTTATTATTTTAAGATTTTACACACGAAGAAAAAATTCATTTTCGCTGCATGCTACATCACTATTCATAAAGTACTTATTTATTATATACATTAGAGGTATAAGAAGCATGGTATCTCTCACCCGCCGCATCGATCCTTCTTTTAGTCTATAATAAAATATTAAAATAATATTTCTCGTAAATATGAAAACTTTTAAGTCAAGAAAATTTTTTAATCAATAGAAAAAACTGCAATTAATACCTAAAACACTTACTTTCAGTCAGAATACATAAATTATATTGAAGTACGTCATAAATAATTATTTATTAAAAAGATTATTTAGAATTCACATCTAGTTTATTTTCTATTTATCTAAATTCACCATCAGTTTCAATATACGAAAAATAAAAAAAGTTATGATACAAGATGTTAATATCATGTATCATAACAAGTGGCAACTGATTTCGTCACAATTTTAATATAGTTACATAAACGTTTATTTTTCATAATATTAATAAAAATTTTAATACAATAAAAATACATTAAATTAAGGTAATCTTTGTTCCGATTTAAACATATTTACAGTTTTGAATAAAATGTTATCATTTATATTATAGAGATTAGTAAAAATTTGATCACAATGCAAAGTGGTAGCGTGACACAACTTATGCGTGCATATTAATGCAATGTTTGTCGCGTCACCTAAAAGCGCACCAATATAGACAGTATATTCCCGACAGGCAGGCCGTGTTATCATAACCTAGTGACGCCAAATATTGATTTTGACGTGAATACACACCAATAAAGAGTTTGTGCTCGTATAACTCAAGCTTATATTCACTCAACTAATTTAAATTGTTACTGTTATATTTTTTAAATTGAATCTATAAAACAATTATTAAAATTATTTCAAAAATATTATGACAGACATTCGCTAATTTTAAAAATATCTACACTCATTGAGATTGAGTCAATTTGTTAGTTCACCTAGAGATAAATAGTTATCATAGATCAAAATCTTAAGAGTAAAACCGCAGATAATTACTATAATTAAATATTAATGTTGTGTTCAAGAGAATTAGGAATTATAGATATAATACCGTGGAACGCGGTACGTTGCATTAAAAGTATGTTGTATTAAGTGATAATGATAAATAATAAAGAATGTTATTATTATTATTGTTATTATTATTATTCAAGCAGCAATAAATTTGATTGTTTGATAAGTAACAACTGTTTGTATCACATAATTATCTTCATCCATCGAAAAATGGATATTTCTGGACGTGTCCTTGATTTCACAAAACAACGAAAGGCGCGCCCTCGGTGCATTATTGGCATCAAAGGGGGGAGATGTAAGGATTGGGCGAATGTGTGGACTTGGCGACGTCGCCTGAGTGAGAGAGAAGGTTAACATCGGATAATGCCAGAGGAATGCGCATTTCCTGCGGACCGAATCAATTGTGTGTCCAAGTTGTTCCACACGGGTCTTTTCAGACCGATGTTTTTACGGTTGGTTAGTACCGTTGCATGTGCAACTCAGTATAAAAGGGGGTCATGGTACAACCCAATAGCAATAATAATAATCCAAGAATTATAAGTTTGCATTCTGACCAAACTGTCTCTAAATCTAAAATCACTGAAATTATGTACGCAACGAGTACATTACTAGCGAACTCTGACGTAACTACTGAGAAAAATTTGCAGTCACGGGATAAGCAGCCGAGCTAAAAGAGCTAAATGCTTCAGTTATTCATGAGTGGTTACTTATCGACAGATAGTAAGGCACTGACTGACAAACTCTTACTATCAATCGACTTTGTAGAAAATTATGCTGACTTCAGGTAAGCCTCATCGTGATGGTAACTTGGCGGATCGACTTGCCGGAGTTTTTAGTTATTTTGACGGTAGGAATTGGAGAAAATAAGGCTGTGGTTTATTGACAGGAAATTTCTACGCAACAACTTTAGCTCGATATCAGAAATTATATACGTGCAATTTATTAAAAGTTTTTAAGTTGAGCGGAAGGGATCTCGATGTTTGACCGTTACACGAAAAAAAAAAAAAAAAAATTGCTACTGAAGCTATCGAATTGCTGTCGAAAATCGCTTCAAAAGTGTTTTTTCGGGGTTACTCTGAGATTTTCGATTCGATCAATTAAAACCTGAAAATAACTTATGAGAATGATGAAACTGCGTCGAATGCTGCCAACCGCGTGGAAATCGGTTGATTCATTCAAAAGTTATTACGATTTGAAAACTCCAAAAATATTGATTTAATAAACTATCAAACTTTTGAGCTCGGAGAGCTCAAAACTACACGAAAATTATATTTTTGAGCTCGAAGAGCTGATGATGATGATGATGATGATGATGATGATGAAGTTGGAACAAAGGTTTTTTGTACATGAACAATCATAATCAGAGGTTATTCCCATTGGATAGTGTACCATTCTATGATTTTGTGGTCGTTGCCGATAGGTTGCATTGTTATCCAATCAAGTGGATTTCAAATAATTGTAATCTTTAGGTGAAAAGTTTTACAATTATGCGCATGGTGTATTGTGTCATTTACTTACAACAATGTCATAATAACAATAACACTAATAATAAAAATTATGAGACTAAAATTAATTATATCGGTAATACCAAATTGAGGTTAAAAATATCATTATCATTATTATTACTGAATGAATTATTGTTATTATTAAATTAATGTGTATTAGAGTATTAAATCCAAATCAACAACTTTTTTAATTCAAAAAAATGTTAAAATGTTTACTGTATATAAATAAAAATGTAAAATCCCTATTAATAAGATAGTTAATCGCTTTTAACCGCGGAGTTTACGCGGATCAGTCACGTTAAGTTTTTTAATGCTACTAGCTACTATGAGAGAAACAGAATTTCAATTTTTTTATTAGGATTTGATTATCAAAATTAACGAATAAACAACCTATCATATTAGAATAGCTTTGCCTGCATTAATTTATTCATTTATAAATTTTCAATTTTGCGCGGGAAAAATTTAATTTTGAAATTAAGACTGTTAAAATACTTTATAAATACAAAATTTCTAGAACAAACTATCAAACAACTTCATATGTGGATGGTTTTCAAACCTATTCTTTCTATTGAATTTCATTTATTAACTAGACTAAATACACAACAGGCTAAAGATTGTTTGAGTTTTACTTTCTTCCTTCAGGCCAGCAGTTCAAGATTTAGGCAATTCTCATTGGATAGTGTACACATTCTACGACTTTGTAGTCGTTTCCTGTAGGTGGCATTGTTATTCAATCGAGCGGATTTCAAATAATTGTAATTTTTAGGCCATAGGTATTACAATTATGCGTATGATGTATTGTCCCCTTTATTAACAATAATGTCATTGCAACAATAACAATAATAATCATTAAAAAAATGAAATTTATTATATCGGTAATGATAAATTGATGTTAAAAGTATCATTATCATAGTTTATCATTACCAAAATAATTATTGTTATTGTTAAATCAATGTGTAGTAGAGCATTAAATCTAGATTAACAACTTTTTTAATTCAAAAAAATGTTAAACTTTAACTATATATACATAAAAAATTTTAAATCCCCATTGATAAGCTAGTTAATTGATTGAAACCGAAGAGTGTACACGGGTCAGTCACGTTAAGTTTTTTAATGCTACTAGCTATTATGAGAGAAACAGAATTTTAATTTTTTTGTTAGGATTTGATTTTCAAAATTAACGAACAAATAACCTTTTATATGATAATAGCTTTACCTGCATTAATTAATTTATTTACATATTTCTAATTTTGCGCGGGAAAAGTTCAATTTTAAAATTAAGAATGTATTAAGAGGCAAGCAAATATTACACTTAACAAAAAGATATGAAATCCGAACAAAAACAGTTTCACTGTTAAAAATTGCGCCAAGTCCACGTTCATAAAACTCATCTCAATAACATCTGCACTTTGCAAAAAAATAAGACTCGTTACAATAATTTTCATTTCTACAAAAAAAAGTTAAATACAAAAAAATACCAAGAAACCGTCATAATGTTGAAAAAATTGAAAAAATTTGTTGAAAATTCAAAAATTAAGAAAAAACTTTTTATCGTACTTGGCGCGCGTCATTGAGTACCCCAAATTTTTCAGGATACATGAACATCCTTTTAATGTTTCAACATTTATAAGTAAGTCAACCTATAAAATGCATAAATGTAATTAATGAAATATTATTTTATGATACGTTTAACAAAAGTTAGGTAAAATCAACATGGCATACGTATTTTATTTGAAATCTTTAAATTCTCCGCACATCGTTTATGATTTCAATAAAACGCCCTCTCCTGTTCGGTTATGCAATTTGCTTACAAGTGAATACGCCTGCATACGTTGACTCTGTCGTGGAATCACTGCGAAAATTGAGTTGATTAAAAAATAAAACGTATGGCCGACTAAATTGAGAAAATGCGGTGAGATTGCCAATCAAAATGTGTTAATTACAATTAAACGAAGCATGATCAAGGAGAATTTAAAGATTTCAAATAAAATACGTATGCCATGTTGATTTTACCTAACTTTTGTTAAACGTATCATAAAATAATATTTCATTAATTACATTTATGCATTTTATAGGTTGACTTACTTATAAATGTTGAAACATTAAAAGGATGTTCATGTATCCTGAAAAAATTTGGGGTACTCAATGACGCGCGCCAAGTACGATAAAAAAATTTTTTCTTAATTTTTAAATTTTCAACAAATTTTTTTCAATTTTTTCAACATTATGACGGTTTCTTGGTATTTTTTTGTATTTAACTTTTTTTTGTATAGAATGAAAATTATTGTAACGAGTCTTATTTTTTTTGCAAAGTGCAGATGTTATTGAGATGAGTTTTATGAACGTGGATTTGGCGCAATTTTTAACAGTGAAACTGTTTTTGTTCGGATTGTTATATCTCTTATACTGATATTGGAGTAGTAACAAATTTAATTTAATTAATTGAATAAGTTATTGCACTGATAGAAGGATTTATTAACTATTAATAATTTAATTTATTTTAAGACAATCATTTAATTCATTAAATTTTAATAAATATGTTTTAATATTAACTAAATATTTATTTGAGAGGAAAGTACGTTTATTAATAGTTAATAAGTATTTATCAACAGTAGAATGACATACAGTCGTTAATAAATATTTTTTAGAGTAAATTTGTTGTGTCTGCAAATTGCAATGTCACGTAATATAAAAATTGCTTATATTTTTATATTTTTAAATATTAAAAACGTTAAGTTATTTAATGAATTTAATGATTATCATGTCTTCCAGCTACAAGGTTTTAAGAAGTGTCAAAAGAAAATTGCTATTTTTACTTTTTATTTTAAAGAAATATTTGTTAACAGTTAAAAAATATCCATTAACCATTAATGAATATTTATTAACTGTTAATAAATATTTATTAACTGTTAATAAATATTTATTAAATGGTATGATGTTCAAAAATCATTTATTAACAGTTAATAAAGCTTATTAAATGTAAACAAATCCTTCTATCAGTGTGTTCGATAAAACTATTTAAAAATTTTGTATTAAACTAGTTTAATGTAACAATTAATTTCAAATTAATTAAACATAATTTAGTCAAAGCAGAAAAATGAACAACGGCGTATGCAATTAAAATGAACATTGTTTTTAACTTATTTTTATTTCTAACTATTATACAGCACATATATATATTACAATATTTTTTTTTAAATAATAAATTAATATTAAATCCAACGGTTTGGAATGTAAGTTTTACCATTCCCAGCTATTACTGGTCGAGTCAAACTACAAAATTTTTACTCTGGATAAAATAAACAATACCATCTCTTATTATCGATAGAAATTTCGTATGCTTGGTAGTGTTCATCAAAAAAATATTCATCAATACAGGTTTACTTGTTTAACCAGTACCGTTCTCATTTCATCAGATAAAATTTTATTAGGGCTTTTTTCAGAATTGCACAATACGATAAGCTTGTCAATATCATGGCTTAAAAAATCTTGTAATGATTCGTTAGGGTCGCAAAATGTTATTGGTGATAAATTAATTACACTGACGAAAGAAGCATTGAGAATATCAGGTGCGATGGTGTCTGATGTCACAAGAATAATTGCGACTGCTGTGTAGAAGAAAAAATAATATAAAAGTACTGTTGAGCGCCATCTGAGCAACCATAGTGTATACATCGCGTGTTAGTGCATCCTTATATTTAATAAAAATTCTGATATTAAAACAGCTGTGTTAATTTTGGCATAGAGTTTATTTAATAAAGCTAATTACGCCCTTCAAAGTGAGTAATTAATCGTTGTATGGTGTCAAGTATCTCCGGAGATATAACACAGTGTTTATTACAATGGAGAGTACGAACGGTGAAAAGCCGGGATCTGACAGCCACAGCGTGAGCGACAGTGGCGTCGCGGGTGAGAGTTTGAAGAAGGCAGAGTCGAATGGCACGGGATTTGAAATTGAAAATTTAGGCAGCGATACAAGTGAGAAGGAACTGGAGTATGAAAATGATTCAGATTCGGCAGTGGCTGGAGCAGACAAGAAGAAAAAGCGTGGGAGGGGTAGGCCACTAGGCAGCTTGAACAAGAAAAATAAATGCATGAAAAACAGCAAAGATATAGCCAGCTATTTTGAAAACAAGGAGAAAAGTACTGATTCAGCAGATCAAAACAAAGTAAGGCAGCTAGAGTCAACGGGGGCAATTACAAGAAGCATGAGTGCAGCCGCACTTAAGGAGGCAGAGGACCCCAAGGCGGGAGAGAAACTCATCTCTCAGGCTCACAAAGGTGGTGCGGCCTCGGATGGAGAAGAGGTGGTCTTCGCCACGAAAAATTTGATCCCGAGATCCCCGATAGGGATACAAGCGTCGCCAGTTAGTCCTATGCTGATGGCCTTCACTCCACAAAAGGTAAGCATACCAACTGAACCACTAACTGAATCTCAGACATTGTTGCAGTTGGAGCACATGTTAGGAGATGAGTCGCTGGGAACCCGTCAGTCTCAACCCGACAACCACGGGAACCCACTGGAGGCACTTGACAACAGCATTGTTATGGCAGATGAGTTGTGTACTTGTAAATGTTGTAAAACAAGTGAGATAAGGATTGGAGAATTGGAGCATAAAATCAAGGTATTCCTAGAAATGATCAGATAGGAAATTCGAGAAGCGCTAGAAAATAAGAGTGCAAGATCATGCACTGTAGACCAAACAGCGGATCAATACACCGTGGATCAGGACATTGAACCTAGTGAAATTAGCAGTTCACCGGAGTGCTGGAGCGTGGCAGACGCAGAATCGGAAGCGGAATTGTCGAGCAGGCCAATCCCAGTACAGAAACGTAGGAAAAAGGCCAGTGAAAGAAACAGCACAAGAGTTGGAACTCATACCAGCCCAGATTTAGGGAATGTGCAGATTGTAGGACAGAGTCGGAATGGGAGATCTCAGGTAGAAGTCGGTGTCTCCTCAGTGGGGCGCAGACACCCAGAATAAAGAGAGAGGGAAAGAGAATGAAAAAAAAAAGAAAAAGATAAAGAAACTACAAAGAAGCGGACTGAGCCCCCGACTGGAAAAGGTAGCAGTTCAGGTGGACCTCCAAGAGGTAGGGACAGGCAGCGCTGCTATGGCACCCACCGAAGAATTGTAAATGAGAAGGTGAGATAGCCGGAAATCATAGGCAAAGGTGCCTGGCTGTACGAGAAGGCAGAAAGAGAGAAAAGGAGAAACAACATAGTACTGCAGGGAGAGCTCATCGCCGGGAAAAAGACCAGCAAAGAGCTTCAAGAAGTAATTAAGAGAGTACTAGGGGTCGATGTGAACATCAACAAGGTATTGCAGGTGAGGGATTTCACAATCATCCAGGTCAACACAAGAGAGGACAAACTGAAACTGATCATAAACAAAGCGAGCTTAAGAGGGAAAGAGCTGTGGTTGGACGACGGCCTTACAGCGAGGCAGGCAGACACGATGCAATGGATCGACGCGCGAATTGACCACTTCAAAGCTCAAGGAAGACAAGCCTGGAGAAATTACATGAAAGTCATGTTGGACGGGAAATGGTGGAGCTGGGATGAGGAGCTGGCACTGATGAGACCATGGGCTGAGATATACGATGAGAGAAGAAATGCAGATGAAAGAAGAAAGGCAGCTGGTACATTTCGGTGACAAACCCGAAATGGAGCGTACAGGGAAAACTAAAAGCAAGGGCTCCCTAAGAGTAACGCTTTGGAATACGGCAGGACTTGGCAAGGCAAGTGAATTTATGGATTTTCTGGAAGAAAATCAGGTAGTAGTATTACAAGAAACGTGGATCACGAAAGAAAAAGAGGAATAGGTAAGGAAAAGACTGAGTGATAGATTTAACTGACACTTCAAAAGTGCACAGAAGGATGTAAAGGCTAGAAGAGGTAGGGCTAGTGGCGGTCAAGTGATTGGCATTAAACAAGAGTTAGAAAAGAACTGGGAAATATCGGAATGGCAGTACGGACTGAAGGCAAGAAAAAAAAGGCAATAAAGGCTTGACATTCATCACTGTGTACAACAATGTAGGCATCAAAAAACTTGATAGAAGTTTACGTGACATCATTGAGTCATGCGAGCCAAGGCAGGAGAACATCTACATAGTGGGGAACATGAACGCAAGAACTGGTGAAGAAACTGGATGTAAAGATGAGCTGGAAGCGTATGATGTCAAACCACTGAGAAAATCCCAAGATAAAGTGGTGAACGGTGAAGGAAAGAAATTATTAAAAATTTGCAGTGAGCTAGGGATTAGCATATTAAACGGAAGAGTGAACGGGGATCAACTGGGAGCCATAACCTTCATTGGCGGAAACGAATTGGACAACAACACGGTCATAGATCTCGTCATGAGAGTAGGTCCAACCAGGGGCTTAGAGGTAAAAAAGTTGAAAATTGTACCACGAACCGAATCTGACCACCTTCCAGTGGTATTCACATTAGGAACAGAGGATTTGTTCGGACAGGAGGATGACTTTAAGCAAGCAGTTGATGATAATCAAGAGAACCCGGAGCAAAGTTTAAAATTCAAATTCAGATGGAATCAAGAAAAGGCAGAAAAATACAGAGAGCAATGGATGAAGGAGTGCGAAAGCCAAGGCAGAGGAAAAAGCAACGACATTTGGAGCCAGTTATTGGAAACAACGAGAACGGCAGGTAGATCTTGCGAGATGGAAAAAAGAGTGAAGAAGCCAAACATCACAACGAAACCCTGGTTCAATGGAGAATGCAAGCAGAAAAGGAAGGTCCTCTTCAAAACGCTCAAAAGATATCTGAAAGAAGGCAGCACGAGCAACAAAATGGCATTGTACGAGGCAAGGAAGAGTTTCAAAGAAATCTATAAAGTAAAGAAAGAAGAATGGTTTGAGGGGAAAAGATCGAAGATCAATAAAAGCCGTAACATGTCGCAGTGGTGGGAAGCAGTGAACGCGTTTAGAGGGAAACCAAGAAAAGAAGCCAGTAAAGAAATCTCAGGACAGCAATGGACAAGCCATTTCATGGGTACCATGGGGGGCTCAGCAGGTCGGGCTGAATCCAGTGAGGAGACAACCCAGCACGCGGAAGAGACCTAGGAAGAGATGGAGGAGGGTCAGGGAGAACTGCCCGACAGAGAGGATAATGGGATGAACGCAGATAACATGGAAGCAAAGATAATAATGGCAGAATTAAAGGCGGCTCTGAAAAGAATGAGAAATAAGAAAGCTCCAGGGGAAGACGGGCTAGCCGCTGAATTCTACAAGGAGATGTCTGAGGTGGGAAAGCAGGAACTGTTGGAGGCATTAAATGAGATTTGGAGGAAAGGTAAATTACCGAGAGGCTGGGAATCGGCGCATATCGCGCCAATCTTCAAAGCAGGGGACCCAAACAACCCAAGAAATTATAGGCCAATTTCGCTTCTCAATGCAGGATACAAAATACTCACCAACATAGTTACGAAGAGGCTAGAGAAATGGTGTGAAGAAAATAAAATACTCAAGGAAAGTCAGGCAGGTTTTAGAAGAAATAGAGGCACCAGGGACCAGGTATTTGTGATAAACGCAGTCACAAACCACTAGGTGAAAGAAAAGGGACAGAAAACTTTTATTTGCTTCGTGGACTTTGAGACAGCGTTTGACAGCGTGGATAGAGAACTTCTTTTTGCCAAGGTTGAGGAAGCAGGTATTAGAGAAAGATTGCTGAAATTCATCAAGGCAGTATACAAGAGGAATGTGAACGAAATAGTGGCCAATGGAGAAACAAACGGGAAGTTTGAAGCTTCACAAGGGGTAAGGCAGGGTTGTCCACTAAGCCCGCTGCTTTTCAACATCTTTCTGGACGACATTGGAGATGATCAGATAGAAGAAGTGAAGGACTTCAAATACTTAGGATATTGGATTTCCAGCTGTAACAACTGGAGGAAACACACCAACGAGATGGCAGCCAAGGCCAAGAAAGCTCTAAACTCTACGTGGGGGCTCATTGAGAGGACAGGCAGGAACTCACTCAAAGACAGGATGTATTTTTACAACTCTCTGGTAAGATCGGGGGCACTTTATGGAGTAGAGATTTGGGGTTGGGAAGGCAGCAAGGCAATAGAAGCAGTGTATAGCAGATACTGCAAAGCAGCGATGGGCCTAGCCAGAAACACTCCTGAATACATCTGGAGGTGTGAGGGTGGGCTTAAAAGTTTAAAATATATCTGTAGAGAGAGAGCAGACCGGTATCTTTTAGATGTGATGAAAATGGAGGAAGGCAGATGGCCTAAAATAGTACTGAGAGAAGAATACAGAGGAATCTTGAATGGCAGGCCTTCAAAGTCGGGTAGCAAGCTGAACAAGGCCCTGGAAGAAATGTGCTGCAAGGATATAACAAAGATGATATGGGATAATGTAGAAATGAGCCAGATAGAACAGAAATTGGAGGAGGGCTTGCTCCACCTCCAAGCCACAATGAGAGAGGAAGAGAACAAAAAAATTATGGATTCGTCTTACAACCCTTGGTTTAAATTTCTCAAGACCTGTAGGGAAACTGAACCGTATTGGATAGACAGGAAAACACCAAGTTGGATGAAATTAGCTTGGTGCAGAATCAGATGCGACAACATAGGAAAGGCAAGAAAGAAGGGCTACAGAGATTGGCTATGTCGTTTATGCCAAGGTGAAGAAGAGACCCTAGAGCATATTTTCAGATGCAGAACATTACTGAATAGTGTCAAGGCAGAGGCGAGAAGTTTTGTCTTGAATTGGATGGGTAGAAAAACAGGAGCAGACTTTGACTGGTTATTGCTACAGACGCTAAGAGGTGAACCAGTGCAAGAAATCTGCCAATTCGTTGGTAAATTACTAAAACTCACAAGAGGTGGGGATGACTCCGTGCTCGATGTATATGATGCAGCAGCCCAACAAGTCCCGAGCGAAGGTGTTTAGATGGCAGCCAAAGAAGTTGACACTCAGTGCAGAATATTTATTTTTTTTTATAATTGCCTCACAGAGGATATATATAGTGAATTCCTTTAAATTTAATTTTAAACAACAAGTGCCATAAAAGATAGTTTGTAGAGCCTTTAATGTACTTCGATTTAATATAAAATGAACCAAATATGTCTAATTTACCTAAGCTAGTTAAAAGTGATATTAACAATAAGAAGAAATCAAGTATTTAAGTAAAAATGGTGCTAGAACCAGGGCTTTAAATATTTTCTTTTAAGATACTGATTGAATTATTAAAAACTGTGATGAAAAAATTGTAAAAAACAGTTATTACTGTTGTACAATGCAAAATAAATATCTATCTATAAAAGTACTGTAGTTTAACATTGAAAACATGAGACACAACTATAAAAAAATACTTGAAAATATATATATATATATATATATATATATATATATATATATATATATATATATATATATATATATATATATATATATATACATGTCGGAGAGTAAAGTACAGTGGAGTATTTTCTGACGAAGCGATGAGAATATTCTTTAGGATATTTCTATTTTTTTAGTTATTTTAAGAAATGTATTGTTACTTTAATATTTTGTAAAATAAGATATAACTAAAATGTTTTATTGCGGTAGGCTTAGGCCTAGGTAGGCACATGGTTGTCAACGTAGTCGGGATCCCAGGACGATAGGGGTATCATAAAATTAATAAGGAAAAGAGAAATGTGCAGCAGGCAGACTATTTGAGAATAGTTTTTGAAAAGACATTCTTGCTTTGAGATCGAGATCGAACGGACGTCCTGGTGATCGCGAATTCGTTATTTCCTAAGTCTCGGTCAATCGCAAGATATTATTAATATTGTTTGCGGCCTGAATTAACTTAACCTTGTACGAGTTTATCTACTCATTCGTAATAATTGATCTTTTTGTAATTGTGAATATTAATTAATTGTAATAATAAAAATGAGTGAATCACAAAATACCGAATCCCCAACAATAACTCCTGCCTCTCTGACATCAGAAGTGGGATCGTCTCCATCTGATCCAGCACGCGATCAGTGGAATACATTTTTCGAGCTTATGAAGAATTTTTTACCGAAGCCGTCTTTGACAAAGAATAATGTTTCTTTACCGCGGTTCAATCCAGAGAGTGCGGGATCGGATCCTGTTGCATGGTGTTCAGCAACGGAATTGTGCCTATTGAAAAACCCTCTCCAAGGAAGCGGATTGATATCGGCGCTTAGTAAAGCTTTGGAAGGCTCAGCGGCTCAGTGGCTGTCTCAAGCAGCAATTCCGGGTATACAGTGGCCGCAATTAAAAGAACTTTTCATGTCACGTTTTGGTGAACAGGAAACTGCGACAGCGGTCGTGCTGAAACTTCACCAGGAGTTACGAACCAAGGATGAAAGTGTCGGTGCATTCGGCATTCGACTTCGATCATCGCTGAAGGCTCGCTGGAGGTCTTTATCGGTCGATGAAATTATCAATGCGGTTGTGCTTGCGCGATTGACTCACCTTGACAATCGGGTGGAGCGCGTAGCATTGACTACCGACATCAAAACGGAAGTTGACTTTTTGAGTGAAATGCGAGGCTTCTCCTACACTCGAAAAAGACCCGTGTCAGCGTCAGATAACCCTTCTGCACCGGATTCAAAGCGTTTCAAGCCAGCGGTGTCAATGAAGTGCCATTTTTGTGGAGAAATAGGTCACAAGAAGTTTGAGTGTCCTAAACTTAAGAAGAAACACGTAGAGAAAAGCAGTAACTATCGTGGCAGCCAAGGATCACCCTCGTCATCGCGTCCTGTGACGTGTTTCAAATGCGGAGCAGCTGGCCATATTGCGCCAAACTGTACAGCTTCAGGCAACGGTCGTAGCGGTCCAGGAAACAACAAGGACAACGGTGGCGTCGAACGTCGTGTAAATCTGTGCACAGTAGCAGCTCCTACGGGTATTCTGAACCATCTTGGTGAGTCGTTTCCATATTGTTTTGATTCGGGAGCGGAATGCTCGATAATAAAAGAATCGATTGCTCTTAAGTTCTCGGGAAGAAGAGTCAACGAATTAGTAATTTTAAAGGGTATCGGAAATGTTGCAGTAAATTGTAATTTGCAAATTTTGTCTACCGTTATTATGAATTCGTTTACATTAGAGATTCTTTTTCACGTTGTCCCGGATGAATATTTGAACGAAAATATTTTAATTGGTCGAGAAATTTTAAGCTTGGGATTTGAAGTAAATATTTCCCAACTTAATTTTAATATCGGTAAATCTAAAGTCATAAATGAATGTAGTAAAGTTGAAATCATCAATTTTGATACCGTTGATACCGATGTTGATAAAGACGATAAAATAAGATGAGTTTCAATATTAAAAGAATATGAAAGTTCTTTTATCACAGGCTTCCCTCGTACTCACGTTAACGGTGGTGAACTTGAAATACTTTTAATTGATCCGAGCATTACGGTACAGAGAAGGCCATATAGACAGTGTAGAAGAGAAACAAATAGTTAGAAAAAGAATTAATGAATTGCTTGAAGCGAATGTTATTCGTCCTAGTAATTCACCGTTTGCTAGCCCTATTTTACTAGTTAAGAAAAAAGATGGATCAGACCGCTTATGCGTTGATTATCGTGAATTAAATAAAAACAAGATAGCAGATAAATTTCCTTTGCCGCTTATTTTAGATCAGATACCGCGACTTAGAAAAGCTAAATTTTATATTAGTTTAGATATAGCCAGCGGTTTCCATCAGATTCCCATACATCCAGAATCTATAGAACGTACGGCATTTGTCACTCCTGATGGCCAATTTGAATTTTTAACAATGCCATTTGGGCTTAAAAACGCTCCTTCTGTTTTCCAAAGAGCAATTTTAAAAGTACTAGGTGAGCTCGCGTATACTTACGTTGTAGTTTACCTAGACGATGTATTAGTAATTGCGGATACAATAGAGGAAGCGTTTGAAAGACTTCGAATGGTATTAAAAATTCTTATAGATGCGGGATTCTCATTTAATTTTTCAAAATATTCTTTCCTTAAAACATCTGTTTCATATCTCGGGTATGAAATTAAAGATGGGGAAGTTCGTCCAAACCCTCTTAAAATAAATTCTTTAACGTTGTTACCCGCTCCTCGGACAGTTACCCAGCTTACCCTTGCGACTTTCAAATCATTCTGAAATCAGTCTGAAAAAATTCTGGAAACATTATGGAATCATGATGGTTCCAGAGTGTTTCCAGAGTGGTTTTGTGCCTATTTTCCAGCATGAAACCAGAGTGCACCCAGACTAAAGCCAGAGTGGAATCAGATTGGACTCAGAATGAAACTATAGTGGAACCAGAGTGGACCCAGACTAGAACTAGAGTGGAATCAAATTGGACTCAGAATGTAATTAAAGTGGAACCAGAGTGGAATCAAAGTGAATCCAGAATGAAACCGAAGTGGAACCAGAGTGATACCAGAATGGAACCAGATTAGAATCAAAGTGAATTTTACATAAAATCAAGATGGCTTCAAAGTGGAATCAACATGAAATTAAAATGAAATCAGAGTAAAATAATAATCAAATCAGAATTCATTCAGATTTAAACTAGCGTGAAGTCAACGTGAAATTTGCATGAGTCACAATGGAGTTATTAAAAATTAGATTGAACTGTCAGTAAATTTAGAATAAGTTCGGATAAAATCGAAATTAATTAAGATAAAACTACAGCAAAACTAAAGTCAGATCCGATAAAACTTCATAGGGATCTGAATGTGTAAATAATTTAATATAAATAATAAATTACCTTCATTGGAAAAAATTAATCAATTATTAATATACTTCTTAAAGTTTTTTCCATCTTTATTATATAAATGTACATAATAAGATGTTACATAGTGGAAAACGTATCCTTTTATAATTTCAATGATATATATTAATATATTAATCAACATTAACAGTTTGTTTATTTAGTCACATCTCTATTTAAAAATGTTGATTAAAGAGTATTAAAAATTAATTCTTCTCAATCAGTTTTTATAATCAAAATTGTTATTCATCTCATCTTTGACAAATTTAAAGATTTCTCCCAATCTTACGTACACTAAAACTATTTTAATAAAAACTTTATTATATCAATTATGAGTTGATCAACATCGAAAATTGTATTTAAAATCAAAAATAGAAAATATAAAATTCCTATCATATAGAACGTAAGTTTCAGAAAATTGTAAATGTCTATATATAATATATCTGGTGAAGAAAATAAAGTCATGCGTAATATATGTCGGTAAAAATGTATGCTTCAATTTTTCTCCTAAATTCTCTTAAAAAAATTACATATCAATCATGACATAGTTTTTACTACAGCTGTTTTTAAAATGCTTTTCGTACATGAACCTATTCACTATATGTATACAGTCTATAATTGTGCATTAAAAATCACAGGAAAAAAATATACAACTTGAAAAAATTAATTTTCCAATGACTTTTATTTAAAGTAAAAAATAAATTTGTCGTAATACTTCAAAGTTCACTTTCATTGTTACTTTACTTTCAAATTTTATGGTTTAAAGAAGTCAAAAATTAATGATGACCAACGTAGTAGCATTTCGTTCGTCGGTTTCCAGTGAAAAAATGAAATTCAAGAATTAGTAGGTCCAATAATTATAAACAAAATGAAACGATCAGAATATTATAACGATATTACACAATTTTATTTAGTTACCAAACTTGACAATGTTTCGATTTAGATATCCAAATTAATTACCACGTCAATTTCTATGAACTTGTACGTCAAGTAGTATCGTATACACGATGAAAAAAATTTTTGTCTGATCATATATGATTATACATGAGGTTTGGAATGATCAAACATATATGATCAAAACATCTTGCGATAATACTCTTGGGACCTTAAAAGTTTTTTTTTAGACTGGCAATACGATTGTTTTGACACTGACATACAGCCTGTCAATAATTACCGAAAAATTTATTGGACAGTGACTATTTTCTAATTTTTTTAATAATGACATAATTTTTTTGTAATTTTATTGTACTTTGCGAATTTTATCAAATTTAATAAGTTCTTAAACTTTACAAAAATCTATTGAATTCCGGAATTTGATGAAATTGCAAAAATTTTTATAAAAACCAGTACTTTCTGTTGTTAAAAGTCTAATAAATTTATGTCTTTCAATATTAATGCTGGTGACTTGGACGAGTGAGCAGCGTTCCAGACGGCTTCCAGCTAAAAAGATTTGAGTTCGAGCCCTCCATACGCCTGCGATTTTTTATTTAATATTGTCATGAATTGATTATCCTAATATTGTAACGAACCATTACCGTACTATTCCATTTCTCTATGTATTTATGAAATGAATTTGTTATTCTCGAAAGCATTTTTTATCAGACATATATGAGTAAAAATAATTACATATGATCATATATAATAATGCATAAGTAAATCTGATTATATATGATTAGACGTGGCCAATATATATATATATATATATATTAGGGTGGTCCTTATGTTGGGTTTTTTGAAATTTTTTTTCACGATAGTTCAAAATCGGTTCAAAATCTACTCTCTAAACATGAATTAGTGAAAATTCACTGGAATAAGTGAATATTCACTAATTGTAAGTGCCAATCGAACCACTGCCAATTCCAAGTGGTTCGATTAGCACTTAGAAAAAATGAATATTCACTTATTTCAGTGAATTTTCACTAATTCATGTTTAGAGAGTATAAAAAAAAAATCATGCCAAGTTATAGCTCTTAATTTTAATATTAACCCGCGCCCCCCGACGGTCAAAGTTTTAAAGGAAAATAACATGGGAAAAGTTATATTTTTACTTTGGAATTTTTACGTCATAAACTAACCAACAAATCACATCAAAAATATTTTTTCTAATGCAAAATTTAACGGTCTACAAAAAAGGTCTCTTATCATTTTTGATAATTCTAACGGTTTTGAAGTTATTCGAGGTCTAAATTGAAACTATAATCTTTTTCATAGTTTTTTCTGGTCATTTAATAATTCAACAATCATAGACGGGTTATTATTCATATTAGATTACTTTTTTACTTATGCATATAATTTTGAACTATAATTTACGTGAAAAGTATTAATCAATTAAAGAAGTGTATTATTAATATTTTAATGAATCGAAAATGTACAAACATTACCATTTTTATTTTTAATTACAGATACTTTCATGAAATTTTTTATTAGTTTTTTTAAGTGCGTCAGGAAACATTTGACGATGATCTTTAACCAATTGTAACACGTATTGCATTTGTTTTTCATCGTTAGTATAACGATTACAAAAATCTTGCACTAGTTTAACTCCTCTTTCAGCACAGTCATTCACAACCGATAGTTTTTTAGCGAATCGTAATGCAGTTTTATAGTGTTCATTATGAGCCCATTCAGAAAGATGAATCTTTAAAAATTCTGTTTGTAACTCGAATCTATTGAAAAATTGATCGATGTAGTTTAACACTACATTTTTCACTAGTATAATCCAAGTCTTCTTCCGGAATATCATCAATCACAATTGTTTCTTCTTCTTTACGCAGCTTAGCGACAAATTTTTAATTTTGTTTCTTGTGAAACTTCCTCATCAAAAATAGCCATGATTGCTAATTCTGGTGATAAATACCACAAGTGATTCATAAATCTACTAATTGCCACAGTAGCAAGATTACTGTTGATTGCCTTAAAGTTGTTGAGTTCTTTTATAAACTGTAGATCATGGTACGGAGCTTTGACACTATTTGACGACGAAAACCAAGCTTTAACATAAACCATTGGCACAAAAACACATATTTGCCGTAGTTTATTATCTTCACCTTTTTTCAATGACAATTGCTCCCGAAGCATGTACATTTTCAATATATAAATAGCTTTTGCCATCCATCATGCATGGTGACAAACTCCTGGCTTACGAAAACTAAATTTTTCGGGGATGACACCGATAAATACTAAAGTAAGCTCTAATAACTCTTTGTAATCATCACGAGGCAGTTGTGATGCAAGAGTTTCAGTCGCAAAAGTTCTAATAGATTCAATTTGTTCATTTGTCAAGATATTATCATTTTTCGGATCATCTAAACCTGTTTTGTAACTGAGTTTATTTAAATCTCCCCATTGCTTTTGGAATCGGATAAAAAGTGGAACATTAGGACCAACAGTATTTGGAAAAACAGCTTCGAAGACATATCTTAGGACTATTTCAAATATATGATGCCTACATGGAAGATACAACAAATCTCTTTCTAACAATTTTTCCAGTAATGCAGCAGCACCATTACGAAGGCCTAAATTTGAAGGAGTAGTGTCACAGCATATTGCTTTTACAGATATGTCGAATCCCCAGTCACATAATGTCTTATGAACTACAGAAGCTTGTGCCATTCCAGTTCCATCTTCACTCGTTGGTACACCTAACATAATTTCTTTACTTTCTGAAGTAATTATTACATGCAATCGATAAACAGTTTCTGTATTTAACAAATTAGGTAATAATTTTCCATCCCAATGTACAACAATAGATGATAACTTTAAGTCTTGGAAATGTTTTTTTATTTCTATTGATTTTGACTCTCGCATAGTAAGCCGACATCGGCGAATAGATGATCGATTGACAATAATGGAATTAATATCTACTTCTAATAATTTTAAATCGATAAGCGACTGACAAATAGCTGTAGTTATAAACACAGCATCTCTGTCGCTTACTTTACAACGATCAAAAGTAGCTACAACTCTTTCGTTGAGAATATTGTGAGTTCCTCTTATATTTCTTGATTTAAATTGGCCGGCAGTAGTTGGAATGTATACTTCTCCACTAGAGACTGATTGAGCACTTCCTTGGCTTGATAAGAATTCAACGTTTTTGTCTACAAAAAAGGATAATGATAAGACAAAAAATATCTTCACTATAAAATAATAAAATATCAATGAGTAAGTTGATTATTATAATTTACCAAATAATGATTTTTCTTTTTCACTTTCCAATTTTCGTTTTTCGAAATCCAATTGTTTCTCTAATTTTTTAACACCAATTTCATCGTCATCGTATTTCGTCTTAATATTTGCAATAAAACCAATTCGTTCATCTGATCTCTGATTATTCAAGAATTCTTTGGAATTTTCATCAACCATTTCAAATACATTTGACGGTGCGATGTCAAATAATTTTTTTAATGAACAGGAAAATTCATTTTGTTTTTTCACAGCAACTTCACTCCGATTTCTATGTTTAAGAAGTATGCGCCACTCATCATACAGTTTTTTCAACTTATCTCGACATCTTTGCATATCTTGAACGGGAATTCGAGCTTTCTTCCAAAACACAATAATTTCATCAATCACTGCAGCAACACTATCTGTGATAGTATTATTTAAAATACGTGTATAAAAAAATAACACTTTCAAAGCTTGCAATTTCGATGGTAATTTGTTACCTACGATTTGAACGTCAACATCACCAATCAAAAAATGTTTTGACGTAAACGTGATAACTCCATATTTAACTGATTACTTAAATATCGGATAAATGAACTCAAAAAATTTATTTATATATCAAAAAGGCATCAGTACTAGTAATTGAACGATTTTGATCAAGCTGAGAAATAAATGTAGGTTATGAGTAATCTGAGAATTAATTTTAGTGTTAGAGATTGAAGTAAAATCTAATAGATGGCGGCATGATCGGTTTCTAAAATGTTTTTAACCAGAAATCAAAATTTGAAATTGGAATTTGTTGATATTTGTATCAATAACAATAAAAATCGAGACAATAGGTCCCGAATTTCCTTTGTATCCAAAAAAAGTTAAAAATCTTTAAAATGTTCGACAGTTCAGGCTAAAAAAATGAATTGGTGTTACTATTATTCCAAAGTTACAGCTACTTTGAAAATTTTCTAAACAAAAAAATCCAATGAGATTATAAAGAATAACCGGTTCATGATTTATGAACTATTAAATGACCAAAAAATACCATATGTATTTTGATCAGACGAAACAAGATCGATATAAATTCACAGTAGGTATACTGAAGTGTAAACATGACAGGTCCGTTCTAAAAATTCTTTGGATTTAATCTAAAAATACTTTGGAGTAACTCAAAATTCATAAAGGATTTGCTAAGAAAATAATTAAAGTTCACTCTGCAACAATTTGTATTCACTTTGGTTCTACTCTGGTTTTATTCTTTATCTACTCTCATTCCATTTTGATTCCAATCGAATTTTATTCAGGTTGCATTCTGATTCAACTCCGACGCCACTTTGGTTTTATTCTGGCTCCACTCCGCATCCACTCTGGTCTCACTCGATAACCAATCTGGACCCGCTTCGGGTCCACTATGAATTCATTCTGTATCGATCGTGAATCCACTGTGTATCCACTTTGGTTTCATTCTGGCTCCACTATAGTTTCACTGAATAACCAATCTGGCTCCGCTTTGGCTTCACGTTGATTCCATTCTGTATCGATCTTGAATTTTCTATGTGTTCACTATGGGTCCACTATGTATTCAATTTGTATTCACTCTGTATTCACTATGTATTCACTCTGTATTCACTCTGAATACAGTCTGGTTTCAATCTGTATCCAATCTGGTTTCACTCTGAAAAAAAGGCACAAAACCACTCTGGAAACACTCTGGATCTAGTATGATTCCACTCTGACTCTGGAAACAGAGTGGTTCCAGAGTGGACTCGCAGTCGCAAGGGTAGACAGTTTATTGGCCTTGCGTCTTACTTCCGACGATTTGTCCCGAGATTTTCACAAATTATGAAACCGTTATATGCACTCACCTCAGGAAAAAAATATATTGAATGGACTGAAGGACATGAAAATGTTCGACAAGAAGTAATTCGTATTTTAACCAATGAACTCGTTTTAATTATTTTTGACCCGGATTATCCCATAGAACTGCATACCGATGCCAGTTCCGATGGGTACGGGGCAATACTTATGCATAAAGTAGATGGTAAAAATAAAGTTATTGAATATTTTAGTAAAAGAACAAGTCCAGCCGAGTCCAGGTATCATTCCTATGAACTTGAAACTATGGCTGTTGTTAAATCAATGAAACACTTTCGGCATTACTTGCACGGACGACAATTTACCGTTGTGACTGATTGCAATTCTTTAAAGTCTTCCCAAAATAAGATTGACCTTAACGATAGAGTACATAGATGGTGGGCTTATTTACAAGCTTTTCAATTCAATATAGTTTATAGAGAAGGCAAATACATGGCTCACGCGGATTTCTTCTCTCGAAATCCTTTGCCTGATTTGTCAAAACAAGTTAATAAAATTGAAGAGAAACGTGTAAAACTCGCGGAAATATATATATACACCCGAGGGCGTGTGATTGTCAGAATGGCCGTGTCGGAGAGTAAAGTACAGTGGAGTATTTTCTGACGAAGCAATGAGAATATTCTTTAGGATATTTCTATTTTTTTAGTTATTTTAAGAAATGTATTGTTACTTTAATATTTTGTAAAATAAGATATAACTAAAATGTTTTATTGCGGTAGGCTTAGGCCTAGGTAGGCACATGGTTGTCAACGTAGTCGGGATCCCAGGACGATAGGGGTATCATAAAATTAATAAGAAAAAGAGAAATGTGCAGCAGGCAGACTATTTGAGAATAGTTCTTGAAAAGACATTCTTGCTTTGAGATCGAGATCGAACGGACGTCCTGGTGATCGCGAATTCGTTATTTCCTAAGTCTCGGTCAATCGCAAGATATTATTAATATTGTTTGCGGCCTGAATTAACTTAACCTTGTACGAGTTTATCTACTCACTCGTAATAATTGATCTTTTTGTAATTGTGAATATTAATTAATTGTAATAATAAAAATGAGTGAATCACAAAATACCGAATCCCCAACAATAACTCCTGCCTCTCTGATATATATATATATATATATATATATATATATATATATATATATATATATATATATATATATATATATATATATATATATATATATTCCATACTAAATCGGCCACTTTCTTAGGTTAACCGCTCCAATTTCTTAAAAAATTTTTTATGTATTTAATACCGTCATAAATTATTTCAAATATTTTTGACCACCAGTTTCTGAGACATTGATTTTTTTCAAAATTCAAATTTTTTTTTTAAACAGCTACAACTTCGCAAAAAATACAGCTATCGCGGTTCCGTTTTTTTTTTAATTTTTATTTTTTAATGTTCTTTCAAGAAAAAAATACTTACAGATGGATTTCTGTTTTTTTTTTTTTTTAGTTTTAAGCAAAAAAAAACATTTTTTCGAAATATATCTCCCCTTCGATTTTTTTGAAAAAATTCTCAAAAAAACTGGGACAAATATAAAAAATTTTTAGACCAATTCGATCGTGGGAAGACGTTTCGTTCGTTCTTTTTCTTAATTTAAACAATTTTTTTTTCTGAAATTGCATGTATTGCACAATTTAATCAATAGTTTTATTGATTTACCATTTATTTATTGATTTAATGAATTGGAGTTTATTCGTATGATCAAAACAACTCGCCTCTTTCAAATTCATCATGAATGTATTAAGCGCCATCTTTCGACTACGAGATTGACTAGATTCCTTTCTTATCTAAGTACAATTTTACGTTGGTAGTATTTGTTTTTTATCACGGTATTTGTTTATCTTGGTGAATTGATGTTGAATTTATTACTGATCTTTATAAACATACGGTACTATTGAAAATTAATTACTCAACTCTTTCAAATAATTGTGCAATCAAACTCTATTTTAAGTAAGTGTTAATGTTAATCTAAATGTAAACTTAAATTGAAATTGCTTTTAACTTATCAAACTCGCATACGAATAACCTTCATATAATGAAAACAACTAAGCATTTTGATCGTTGTTGTAACCCGTTTCATTTAGAAGGGCATAAAATTAAAAAATGTCTGCGGTTAACCTTTAAGAATATTCAAACTCAATTCGGATTAAGCTGTCATGATTATCTTTATACTCCATGTCGGAAAAAAATTTTAGTTCAGATTAAAAAAAAATACCGGGAAACAACCCTTCTCATAATGACACTGAGAACCGAAGTGATTCTAGTGATATTAGTGAGAATAGTGACAATGATAATGGTAGTTCCCATGACAAACCTAACGATAGAGACCACTATAATAGTGATGATCCAGATACCATTATTTCTGACAATAGTGATCAGTATAAACTTTATGAAGTAAAGACTTAATTCTTTATTTTTTTTTTCAATTTGATTTCTCTTTTTATTGATTAATTTTTTTCTTACTTTAGTTTCAAAAGTTAACACAGAAACTCGACTACCTGTGATTAATCAAGCATAAAAGTTATTAAATGAATCTCCAATAGCTTCTCAAAAATTGAGTGATGAACGATTCTTATATGACAAAGTTATCAAAATTTCTCAAACTCTTAAAAGCACGTTTGGGCTTGAGGTTAATGCGCCGACAAATTTAGAAGATTCAGATAGAGACTTTTCAAACTTGTTAGAACAATTGGAAAAAAAATTTGATCATGACGACACAACAAGATCTGAAAAAATACAAATTTTAACATTGTTCCCGAAAGAATAGCGTGTTAGAAGAATCTCTAAATTTATGAATACATCCAGACATATGGTAAATGTAATAAAAAATTTGCTTGAAACCAAAGGGTTACTGTCAGAATCTGAATCTAAATTAGGTTCGTTGTTTCGATTCATTTGTCTTTTTTTGTCTATTGGTTATGACATATCAAAAATTTTTTATCATTAGATCGTTCACTGTCAGATAAATTAAAATCTAAAATTATCAACTTTTACAATGATGATGAATGCAGTGTTGATATGCCCGTGATGAAAGATTATATCTCTGTTTGAAATGATAACGGTAAACGAGAACATGTACAAAAACGTTAGATTTTTTTTTAAATTTGAAAGAGTTGTATCAATAATATCGGGAAAATTATCCTGAAGACAAAATTAGGTTTTCAAAATTCGCTTCATTGCGCCCAAAATATTGTATGTTAGCGGGGAGCAGCGGCACGCATACATTTTGTGTGTACATAATGAATTCAAAACATAAAATTACTAATGCTCGGTAAGTATAAATTAATTTTATTCTTAACTTCGTTGTTGTACGTCGTATAATAAATTATTATTTCTTCTTAAAGGTTCAAATTTAAGTTCACTAACTTCTACACGACAAGACCCTTATGTCACTACACGGATTGCTTCAATCCTATTACATGTAATACTCAATCACCAGAGTGTTATTTTGGAATATGTAAGACTTGTCCAGGAATAAATGCATTAATGGATACTTTCATGACATTTTTCATGAAAATGAAATAAACACCATCACATACAAATATTGGGTATCAAAACCATGTACAAGTCTGGAAACGATAGTCAGTTCTGCTGATGAATTCATTGAACGATTCAGTGATGACTTGTTGATACTTCTGCCACATGCATTGATTGCCAGAGAACAAGCGATTTGTATGAAATTTGTAAGAATGTCATTAAAAGACGGACAGTTTCTTGTTGTCTGTGATTTCGCAGAAAATTATGCATTTATCGTACAAAACGCTGCTTCAGGATTTCCTTGGAACAATAAAACAGCTACTATCTATCCAGTGGTAATATACTTCAAAGAGGGAGACGAATTAGTTCACAAAAGCTTAGTCATAATATCGGATTGTAATAACCAGGATTATGTTGCCGTGTATGTTTTTTCCAAAATTATAATTGATTTCATAAATACAATCAACGAACATCCCGAAAAAATATACTACTTTTCTGATGGTGCACCGCAGCAATTTAAAAACTTCAAAAATGTTGTCAATCTTTATTACCATAAAAGTGATTTTGGAATTAAATCAGAATGGCACTTTTTTGCAACCGTATATGGCAAAGGGCCATGTGATGGTATTGGTGGGACAATAAAGAGAATGGCCGCAAGGGCTAGCTTACAGTTAACAGTAGACGATCAAATAACAATACCACTGAAACTATTTCAATGGACTTCACAAAGAAATACTATTCTAAACATCACGGTAAAATTTTCAACCTTAGAAAATTATAATAATGATTCTAAAGCATTAAAAGATCGATTTAACAGAACAGTAACTGTAAAAGGGACTCAAAAAGGGACTCATTGTCTAATACCTAATAATGACGGAAGTATAGATGTGAAACCATACTCGAATTCTAGTGAATTCAAAATTCATAAATTGTTTGAGCGTCAAAAAAAAAAAAAAATAATTTTGGTTTCTTTAAATTTAAAATACGAATCAAGTTGATTTATTATACCTCCTTAGATTGTAAAGACGATTTAATAAATTCTTCTTGATAAGTCTTTAAATTAATCAAATAAACAACAAAACAACTTAGAATAATAGTACATTACAAAATGAAAAATATTTGAAAAAAAAAATTTTTGGTGTAAAAGGAACTACTGTAAAAGTATTTATCGGTGAAATTCAATCGTAAAATGTAGTTTAGGGAAAAAAAATTTTTTTGAATTAAGAAAAAAAATAGAACGAAACGTCTTCCCACGATCGAATTGGTCTATAAACTTTCTATATTTGTCCCAGTTTTTTTGAGAACTTTTTCAAAAAAATCGAAGGGGGCATACATTTCGAAAAAATGTTTTTATTTTTTTTGCTTAAAACTAAAAAAAAAAAAAAACAGGAATCAATCAATGAAGATCGAAGAAATATTTTTTTTTTGAGAGAGCATTAAAAAATAAAAATTAAAAAAAAAACGGGACCGCGATAGCTGTATTTTTTGCGAAGTTATAGCTGTTTCAAAAAAAAAAAATTGAATTTTGGAAACAATCAATATCTCAGAAACGGGTGGTCGAAAAACTTTACGACGGTGTTTTTTGACGGTATTAAAAACATGAAAAATTTTCAAAAAAACAACATATATATTATGTAGAGCTCACTAAAAAAATTTACTTGAGTTGTAATTTTTAAACCATCAAATAATTCAAACATATTTCGTTAGAATGATTTTATTATTTACTTGTCAGAAACAAATTTCTTCAAATTAACAAACTTAATGAACATATACAATAAATAAGATTATCATAAAGTTCATTGTTTTCATACTCAACGCTTTTTTGAAAAATGTGTATGTATGAAATTTAAAAATGTTTAAAAATCTGAGATATTCAAAAAATAAAAGATATATTAATTGTTCTATGATATGACCAACACACAGCAAAAGAAAATATATGTATCATCGGTCGGGTCTTACTGATTACTTATAGCAGGTAACTTAAGAAAGCTACACCTGGAGGTAAGGATAGAGCCTTACTAATCTTGTATAAATGCTTGAGTGTTGACAACTGATCTTTGTTTAGTTATTTATATTAAATAACATGCTTGAATGGAATATTAATCAACGTGAACTGTTTGTTAGAAAATTTTGATTATCTCGGTAAAATTCATTAATATTTATACTACATCAAATACAATAAATAATTCATAAGATTCCGCATGTAATATTATTCTTAATAAATAATTTCAACCGAATATATTTTCGGAGCAATTGATACAAAATGATCTAGAGGAGATATCTGGAAGTAATTACGAAACCAAGATTAGAATGCTATATGATATAGAAGAATAAATTGAGATGATGTGCAAAAAATAATCCACTGAATATCATGTTTATCAACTTTTAATTTATTAGTCAATAAAAATTAGAATAGAAAAATAAAAACAATCAGCTGATAAGTAAAAATAAATGACTAAGAGATATTTTTTTACCAAAAGTTCAGTTTATTGTCAGTAAATATTATTTGGAAAAAATAAAGTGAGTTTCGTAAAATATAATGGGGAATTAAGAATGCAAGTGAGGCATGCATAAACACGATGTGAAGATCATCGATAGAATCTATAGAGTATACTTAAGCAGTATTATTGAAACGAAATTAAAAATTCCAACATAATTTATTGAAATACTTTTATAATTTACTTTTCAGAAATAAATTTCTTCGAACTAAAAAATTTTTCGAACTTCTACAATAAATAAGATAATCAAAAAATTTATTTTTTTCATGATTATCGGTATTTTCATATTTCAATGAAGAATTGAATACCTAGAAATATGGTGGATGTTGTATGTTAAAAAACCATAATGATGGATCGCAGAATGTGTATGTATGAAATTTCAGAATATTCAGAAAATTAAGGTATTCATAAAACGAACGACATAGTAATTGTTTTGCGATACGACTAAAATTTAGTAAAAGAAGATAAATATGTTATCAGTATGGCTTTACTGATTACTTACAGTTGGTAACTTGAGAAAGCCAAACATAAAGATATCTAATGAGTGCACAGTAAGCGTGTGTAAATATGCATCCGAACAAAAACAGTTTCACTGTAAAAAAATTGCGCCAAGTCCACGTTCATAAAACTCATCTCAATAACGTTTGCACTTTACAAAAAAAATAAGACTCAATATAATAATTGTCATTCTCTACAAAAAAAAGTAAAATACAAAAAAATACCAAGAAATTGTCATAATGTTAAAAAAATTGAAAGAAAATTTGTTGAAAATTTAAAAATTAAAAAAAAATTTTTTTATCGTACTTGGCGCGCGTCATTGAGTACCCCAAATTTTTTCGGAAGAATTTCAACCCGAGAAAAAACGATTTTGCTCGAATTTATGTAATTATGTATAGTTATACATATTCGGGCTGATCAGCTCTAATTACATAATATATTTTTATTTTATTTATTTATTTTATTTATCTGGTAAAGAATTCTATCGAGGTGTAAGAACACCTGTTTATAGAACCAGTACAAAAATAACAATTTTACAATATATATATATATATACTTTTTACAAAATTTTAGTTAATAATACAATGCAAAGAGATAATAAGTACAAAAGTAATGAATTTATATAGAAAAAAATACAAAATTATGGAAAATTATCATAAAAGAAATATCCCATCAAATACTCGCATTACATTTTTATTTTTCCATTACATTTTAAAACATGTTAACCATTAAGGTTTCTTATCCAGTAACTTAATTTTTTTTTTAACAATTTTTTACTACAGTTAATTGTTTTCATATCAGCAGGGAGTTTGTTATAATATTTAATTGCTACATAATAAGCATTCTGAGTACTAATAGTTTTGTTTATTTTTGGTAAAATTAACAATTTAGATCTTGTATTTATGCATTTTTCATAGAATAGGCTCTTACATTCTTTATAGTAATAAGTTAATGCATTTATTATAAATGAATTTCTAATTGTCATGGGGATATTGTTGCAATTATTTTTACGTAGCTTTTTAATTATTTTATGTTGAAGAGATGTGACAAGTTTAATTGAATTGTTATATGCTCCTCCCCATGCAGCAATGCCATAGTTTACTATGCTTTCAAACAGTCCATGATAAATAGTTTTTAATATAGAAGAATTAATTACCTGGCTAAGTTTGTAAAAAAGGAAAATGAAATATTTAAGCTTCTTAGATAATTCATAGGCATGTTTATCCCACTTCAAGTGCTTATCAAAATATATCCCTAAATATTTACAATTATCAACTCTTGTCAGAGGCTTACCATTTATTTGTAAATCAAACTTATTTGGGATACTGTCTATGTAGCTTCCAAAGGTAATAAAAGTAGATTTTTCCACATTAAGAGATAGTTGGTTTTCCTGAGCCATATATCTATTTTATTAAGCCACTCATTTAATTTATACTGGACTTCATTCCAGCTATTTCCAGTACAAGTAATAGCGGTGTCATCAGCATAGGAAACTATGGCATTGCTTGGTAAAACTTTAAAAATATCATTTATGTATAATAAAAACAGCAAAGGCCCAATAATCGTGCCTTGTGGGACTCCAACTTTAATAGTTTTAGTTTCACTATTATATTTATTTAATTTAACACATTGTGTTCTATTGCTCAAGTAATTTTGCAGAAGTTGGTGTGGTATACCACGTATACCGTATTTCCAAAGCTTATCAAGTAAGATGTTATGATTTACCGTGTCGAAGGCTTTAGCCAAATCAAGAAAAGCTAACACAGTTGGAATGTTTTTATCAATATTATTATATATGCTTTTTGTGGTAAAAGTAAGAGCATCTATTGTACCTCTATTTTTAACAAAACCGTATTGCTTGTCTGATATAATGCTATTTTTAGAGCAAAATTCCGTTAATCTAGTATGTATAATTTTTTCAAAGAGTTTAGCCAAATTCGAGATTAGTGATATTGGTCGATAGTTGGTCATTAAATGCTTATTACCAGATTTAAATATTGGTATAACATCAGCTTTTTTAAAGCCTCAGGCCAAATCGCTTTACTTATACAGATGTTAAAAGCATATTCTAGGGGACGACTAATATCCCCTGAAATATGTTTAAGTACTTTACTATGAATACAATCAACACCTCCTTTTTTATCTTTTAGTTCTAGAATAGTTTTTTCAATTTCAGTTTGACTAGTTGGTTTTAAGAATAGACTATTACAGTTTTGTTGAATACGCGATTCAATATTACATTCTTTAACTTCAATTTTCTTAGCTAAATTTTCACCAATGTCAGTAAAAAACGTAACAAACTTATCCGCAATAATTTTCTTATCATTAATAATTTCATCATTACATACAATACTTTCAATTTCATTTTTGGTCATTACATTTTTGCCTAATTTACTGTTAACAAAATTCCATATTTTTTACTATCTTTACAGAACTTTTTAACTCTATCAGTCTCATACAAATTTTTGCAGCCTTGATTAATTTACTTAGAATTTTATTATAATTATGATATTGTTTTTTTAGCTTAATATTACCTTTATCACGTTTCCATACGTTATATAAGAGCTCTTTGGTCTTGCAAGAGATCATGATACCTTTTGTTATCCAATTGCTTCTAGCTACAGTATTGCACTTTTTATTATTCACTATCTTTGTAGAGTCTTTAATTAGCAGATTTAATTTATTGATGAAGATATCAAAAATTCTTCTGGATCTTGTATATTTAATAGTGTAGACCAGTTAGCTTGATTACTTAAATTCTTTAGTTTAGTATAATCTAAGATATAACACTCGTGTTTGTTTTTAAGATGATGCGTATCAACACTTAAAGATACAAAAATCGGGTAGTGGTCTGTAAATACGTTAGTATAGGTAAATGATTTAATATCACTAAAATTAGATTTTATAAATACGTTGTCTATGCATGATCCTCCTAAATCGTGAGGTCTAGTAGTCCCATTGAAATAAGGAAGGTAGCCATTATCAAGAAGAGTAGACATAAATAAATTTGTTATTTGATCATCACTTTGAAGATTAAAATTGAAGTCCCCAGCAATAACATGATTTTTTCCATGTTTATCCGTTAAATATGTTGAGAGTAGATTAACAAAAGGTTCTTTATTTACATCATGACATCTGTATACACCCGATACCTTGATGGATTTATTGTTATTTAGTTTTATTTTGACTGAAACAATTTTTAAATCACCAACTACTTCCGTCAATGGTGTATATTGTAAAGACTTTTTCACATACATAATAACACCATCAGCTCTATTAATATGGCTGTGGTTATAATAGATATCATAATTATTAA
This sequence comes from Cotesia typhae, assembly GCF_013202065.1. Classification (NCBI taxonomy): domain Eukaryota; kingdom Metazoa; phylum Arthropoda; class Insecta; order Hymenoptera; family Braconidae; genus Cotesia; species Cotesia typhae. The sequence goes on from NW_027423761.1 coordinate 2,048,063, forward strand.
ACGAGTAGAAAGAGTAACACATAAGTGACCAGGTTTCCGAACATACAATGACATCAGGTTTTACAGTTAGGTTTTCAATAAATATTTCTAGTTTTTCAAAGTTAGAATTTATGCTTCTCACATTTAAATGCAGTATTAATAAATCTTCAATTTTAAGAGAACTGTTTAAACTATCCAATTCACTATAAATATTTTCAATTTGAATATCAAAATTATCACTCATTAGGATTGAAGAGAGTTAATTTTAGTTAATTCCCTACCTTATTGATATTGGAATTTTAGGTTTAGTTGGATAGTCACAATTATTTATCAGATTGTTAAATTTGTAAGTGAGATAAGGACAGCATGTTTCGTTTGCACAGTGGTTAGTTGGTCTGTTTTTTTGATACTTATTATTGTAAAAACACAATTAACGCATTTTTTTCTTGTTGTTTACATTCACTAGTCAGATGATCACCAGCACAATTTATACACTTAACTGAGTTTAGACATTTTTATGATTATGATTCAGTCTACCACATTTACGACATAAATTGATGTTGAAATAGTCTAAAACACGACATCGTTGATGCCCTATATAAATTTTAAAATCATTGTTTGAGAGATATAAGTAAGTTTCAGGAGTAACTTCAAGAATGAGTGTCCTTTTACCAATATTATTTTTATAATCTGCCACAATGTTAAAAGCAGCATCTAATTCCAGGAAGTTTCTGTTGTTGATGTCTTCACACAGGTCCTCCTTAGATAAGTTGTTATCAATATTGATGACTTTAACTTTTGGTAGTTTTAAACTTTCTATCTCAACACTATAATCACGACCAAGTTTATCACACAACATTGTTTTAGCTCTCGTAACATCGTTGTTATTCTTACAGCAAACAGACACTATTCCTTCATTATTTTTCTTGACATAATTAATTGGAATCACCATATCATCCGTAATCTTATTCTTAACTTGTTCTAGTGTCTCGTTATTGTTATTATCTTTGTGTTTAACCAATATCTTTGGTATTTTAACATGTATGTGTGTGTTGCTTTTGACAGCACTAGCATACGTACTTTGAGGTTTATTAATGAAGGAGTCACTATCGATAAGAGCATCTAAAATCTTATTTCTTGCTTGAAGTTCTGTATTAAGTTGCCTGAGCAACTCATTCTCCATCCTAATAGCTGTTAATTCCTCAGTATCAACAGCTTCACTTATACCAGACTGATTTTTCGACTGATTTAAAGATATGTTATTGCATAACTCATTACGTAGTTCTCCCTTCTCATATAATTTAATTTGTGTAATTAATTTTCGTGTGTTTTCGTCTAGCGTGTTTACATCATATTCAATTTTCGTGGTTAGGTTGTCCTGATGGTGTTTCGGGCAAATAACCAGCATTTCACTTAAATAATGACCTTTTGTATATTTATTAAAATCACCTTCATGATATACATTTTCACAAATAATGCAGATGACTATTTTTGGTACTTTAGACATCGGATGGCACTTAAAAACTTTGCACGAATTATCAACACTACTTTCTGTGTCGGCCATCTTGATAAATGCGATTTCATACATATGATTTCATATGTATTAAATATGATTTCATACATTCTTATACTTATAAATTTACATTAGTCAAGCATACTCAACTCATTAAAAACACTGCTTACTCGATTAATTATCAGTTTCAGTGAAAAAATCCGTTTTTAAATTTTTTTAAAAATTTTTAGTGGACATAACTATCAATATGGTGGTGTGGTGAAATCATCTGAAATTATATAAAATTTTTGGATTCAATTTTTTTCAGCTCTGTCATTAACCTTCAATGAAGAAACTTGATATTGCTTAGTTTAATTGTAATTAACATATTTTGATTGGCAATCACACCGCATTTTCTCAATTTAGTCGGCCATATGTTTTCTTTTCTAGAGCACTCAATTGTATCCACTTTGAAGTAGTTTTCATAACCAAACACGAGAGGGCGTTTTAGTAAAATCATAAATGATGTCTGGAAGATTAAAAATTTCAAATAACATATGTATGACATGTCGATTTTACCTAAATTTTGTAAAACTTATTATTAAATAATAATAGTTGATTAATTAAATTCATGCATTTTATAGGTTGACTTAATTATAAATTTTTAATCATTCAAAGGATGTTTATTTATCCTGAAAAAATTTGGGGTACTCAATGACGCGCGCCAAGTACGATAAAAAAATTTTTTTAATTTTTAAATTTTCAACAAATTTTCTTTCAATTTTTTAACATTATGACAGTTTCTTGGTATTTTTTTGTATTTCACTTTTTTTGTAGAGAATGACAATTATTATATTGAGTCTTATTTTTTTTTGTAAAGTGCTAATGTTATTGAGATGAGTTTTATGAACGTGGACTTGGCGCAATTTTTTACAGTGAAACTGTTTTTATTCGGATCTATTAATAACAACAATCATTTTAGTAATAATAATGATAATGATAAACATTATTATTGCTTTCATTTTTAACATCATTTTATTATTACCGATATTAATACTTTCAGTATTATAATTACTATTATTGTTATTTTTATTATGGTTACCAATATTATTTATTGTTATTATGATATTGTTGTTAGTAAATGACGCAATATATCAAACGCGTAGTCATGTTTCGTATTATCAAGAGATTAAGATTATTTGAAACCCGCTCAATTGGATGACAGTGCCACCTACAGGCAATAACCATAAGATCACATAATGTTCACACTTTTTAATGAGAATTCCCCAGACACTGAACATCTGGTTTATCCGAAGAAAGTATAACTCATACAATGTTTGTGTGTTTAAACTGGTTAACAAATAAAATTTAATTAAAAAAACATGTTTCAAACATAAACATGGAAGATTGTATGATAATTTGTTCTATAAAATTTTTTGTTTCATAAGATACTTTTACATTTTTAATTTCAAACGTAAACTTTTCCCGCGCAATATTAAAAATTCATAAATAAATGAATTTTTTCAGGCAAAGCTATAATCATATGAAAAGTCGTTCGTTCTTTGATTTTACAGCTCAAATTATGATAGAAAAAATTAAAGTTTTCTTTTCTCATATTAGCTAGTGGTATTAAAAAATTTAAACTGACTAATCCGCGAAAACGCCTCCGGTTTAAATCGATAACTTAAATTATCGATGGAAATTATACATTTCTTATATATACAAAGAGAATTTTGACATTTTCTTAATAAGAAAAAATTTTAATTTAGATTTAATACTGCAATACACATTAATTCAATGAAAATAACAAACAATTATTTTAGTAATAATAATGATAATGATAAATATTATTATTGCTGTCATTTTTAACATCAATTTATTATTACCGATATTATTACTGTTATGTCGGACTCAACGTCCGACATTTTTATTTTATAACAAATAGAATTTAATTATTCATAAATAATTTTATGTTCTTACAACTAATTACATACATTTATTTTATTTTTAAAATTTTGTTATCTTCAAATTTATCAATAGCATTTTCAAAAGAAACTTATTTGAAAAATTTAGTTTTAGTTGGGCCTGACCATACTAAGGGATTTGAGCCTGAACAAATACCCTAATAGAATTTTAAACTTTGTCGAGATTCGAAATAGAAGTTTTCGATAACAAAATAAATGTATATATAAACAATAGTTTAAATAAAATAAAAGTAAATAATGATAAAAGAAAAAAATAAAAAGGAATGTTATGATAATTCTAGTATCAACAGAAAAAAAATATATATATATGTTGATAATTTAAGGAACAAAATTTAATAACTATAATTTACGTTTAAACAAAAAAAAATAAATAAATGTTTCTTTTATTTTCGAATAAAATAACGAGTTAAATAAAAAAGAAAAATTTAGATCTAAAAAACTAATGATAATTTGTAATCTATGCACAAATTAATTTTTATCTAACTAATTTAATATAAAAATTTGGTCACAGTAAATAATTTAATGTAAAATAGCACACATGTATGTCTTTGTCTATGCATAAATGCGCTTACGTATACACAAACACATAGATGTATAATAGAGCATAAGAGTAAAGGAGAAGCGATATTGTACTCTGACCCAAGTAGAGGGGACTCATGCAACATTATAGAAAAATCTAAGAGAGAGGGCAAGGGCTCAAGGAAATAGAAAAATAATTGGACATTATTTCTCCCATCTAGGAAAATAAGTAACGCCCTAAAATTCGACACCTTTACGATTTTTCAACAAAAATATCTCTCGTTGTCCTGACGTCCTAGTGTTAACATCGAAAAAGTTTTTATAAGTTTTAATGAAACCACGCGTCAGATTCAAAAAAACAATTGTTAGTAAAGTAAATTTCAATTATGTAAAGAAACGGTAACAATGACATTTAAGTAAGTTCTTAATTGAGATTTTTATGTTTGTTTTAATAATTCAAATCTTTGTATGATAATTTTATAATATATTTATTAAATTGAATTCATTTTCTTATATTATAACTTCAACCCCTTCCCATAAAGCTTCAGATCCTTATTTATTAGCCTAACGGCTAGGATAAAAATAATTAAATTTTAGTTGCGTTTTCGACGTAACATTACTTTTAGTATTATAATTAGTATTATTGTTAAAAAGTGTTCCTACGCAGAGATATCTGAATAAAAAATTATAATAGGGACAAAATTTAAGCAGTTATATTCAACGCTGTCTGAACCGAAATAATTCTGATTCATAGAACTAAACAATTTTTTCATATTTTTTCAATTAATTAATATTAGGAAAAAAAGGTATGAACTACTGTTATAATAGAAATTTAAGAAAAAGAAAGAACGTAGAATTTAAAATAAAATTTGCAACCTCAGAAAAACGTCATGCTTACAGTAAACACAGTCGGTAGTCTGACGCTCCGTTTACAACGAAATTTTTGAACGGAACTTGGTTCCAGATTCTACCGAATCTGTGGATTATTTTTTTTTTTATTTAGTATTATAATTTTAAAAATTTTTGTTTTGTTGTTTGTGCTCATTTACTTAAGTATTTTTTTTAACTTTAAAATAAAAGAAGTTAGTAGTAGTTATTTTATTTAATTTCTTGTGAAGTTTAAGATAAGTTAATATATTTTAAGTATTAAGATGTCATATATACATAGGAAAAGAAAATTTCTTGAACTAAGAAAATTGTAAGGAAGACCGAAGTTATTTTGGAGCAAGAAGGAATTTTCTTGGCTTAAAAAAAATTAACTTCATTCAAGAAATTTTCAATCTTCCTTAAGATTTTTTTGATTTAAGAAAATTTACGCTTGACTTAAGATTTTCTTTCTTTCGGTGTACCTCAAGTTTTCAATTTATTCTTTTGTAAGAAAAATACGTAAGCACTTTTAGAATTCGCAGGCCATCTTACTGATTGTACAGTCTCATCATCTATTTGGATCCATGATAAATTATGTTTAATCATCGCAACATGATGATTTTCAGAATTACCATCTTTTGAAGAGTTAAATATAGCACTTACAATAGCATAGTTTGTATTACATATTGATATTTTTGCTTTGGGTACCGATTTTATAAACCCTTTTTTCCTATTTATTAATTTATTGTTTCCTTTGATGGACACATGTAACTTCACAACTAATATCTGTTGCAAGGAATTTAATGAAATTTTTGTTAGCGTTTCTTTGACTTCTATACAATTTTCACAAAATTTGAAATTAGTAAACCAATATCCAAATGATGAATCAATTAATTTTTGTAGTTCAAATGTTTTTTTCTCATCATATATTGAAACATGTAATACATTTTCTAGTATACTGTAAGAATTAGAATAATTGCATGTTTTGCATCGATCATTAATTTCTAATTTAAATTATACTAAATTTCTAATATCACAATTATCATTACAAATTTTAAGAAATACTGATACAGGATCGTTATTTGTCATAGAATAAGGCTGCTCTATTAATGACTCTTTAATGTCACTGGACTTTAGAAGTAATTCGCGATTATTATATTTGCTAAATAAATTACTAAGTTTATTGTTGACAGATTGATACTTTAGGCCATGATTAATTAATAATGTCCTAATTATTGTATTATTAAACATACATTGAATAATTGAATTAAGACCATCGGAAACGTTATCACAGTTTTCGATACCTCGACAATCTAATAAACTAAGAGAAGCTTTTTTCGCATTTTTGAGTTCAATTTGAATAGAATGTTCTTCAACTGCCCAAATCATGTCCCATACTCTTTGCCAACGTGTATCAGGAATTGGTATGGTAGGTAAATCAGACCTATAAATTTTTCTTAAACGATTATATTCTTTAATTGCTGAAGAGCTTGCTTTAACGGAATGAGGATCAAAATTGATTAAATGTAGTCCACGTAACTCTGTTACACGAGATAGGGCTACATAAATTTGACCAACATTAAAAATGGTGTTCCCTGCTTCAATGATGGCATTTTTTAAACTTAAACCTTGACTCTTATGAATAGTTACTGCATAACTCAAGCATAATGGAAATTGTTCTCTTACAACGAAAGCTCTTTCAAATAATTGAAATTTTACTTTAATACAATTTTAAAAATCAGCTCCTAAATTATCATTTATTATTATTATGATATTGTTGCTAGTAAATAAGACAATGCATCAAACGCATAATTACAATACGAATTATCTAAAAATTATGATTATTTGAAACCCGCTCAATCGAATAACAATGCCACCTACAGGAAATGACCAAAAGATCATAGAATGTACACACTGCTTAATGAGAATTCTCGAGATCCTGAACAGCTGGTATATCCGAAGAAAGTAAAACTCAAACAATGTTTAGCGTATTATCTATTTGGTCTGGTTAATAAATTAAATTAAATTAGAACAATATGTTTAACAACATACACATAGAAGGTTGTTGGATAGTTTAGTTAGTAGTTTACTCTGTA